>NC_056733.1:591986202-592153702 GCF_019279795.1 Protopterus annectens | reverse complement strand
CAAACTTTACAGTCATAGGTTAAGATCTTAGCTTGAATTAGCAGCTAAAATGAAACTTTTGTCCATTTGCAAATAATCCTGCTTTCTCAAACAGGAAATTGCTTTAAATATGTTTTCTGTTCCACCAAGCCCACTTTGCAGTGATAACTAAAAACCCATCTAAATATTAGCAACAAATCAAAGCTTTTACCTCATACGAAATATTTCAGCCTTTCCTGAAGAAATTCTGTGCATTGACACATTACCTCCCCTCGCCTTTCTGCCCTTCTTTTTCTACTTCCTTAAAGAAAGTAACACCACTAAAATTTAAATGGTTACAATATTCTGCTACTTAGCCACAGAATACCAGCCAACCAACTGCTCTTTACTCCACCAAGGTTTAGTAATGTGTTAGTTAGCAGGTAAAATAAACAACAAATAAATCCACAGGGTTATCAAACGTAAGCATTGGCTTTGCAGTCCTGAACAAAAGCGTTTCCACTTTTTGCCAAACCTTTCTATCCACAATTACCCAACTGCAAATGGCTGTAAATTCCATAAGACCTAGATTAACTTTAATGACCCACTCAGATGAATTATGTAGTATTATTATTTTTATTATTAATTTCATTTTATTTGCTAAGAAATTAACCATACATGATTTATTTGCATTAAGTACAAGTTAGTGAACCAAACATGATTTATGTCGTCTTAAGCATACAAGCAGGCCCCAACTCCCTAGCCTTGCCATGTGATTATTCACTTAACCACAACCATCTAATTAATTGCAGGCCACCACTATTGTTTGCTAGATTGCTAAGAAAAACAATTTTGGCTATTGCTAAAACCTTTTGCATCTCGTCCATAAACCCCAGGCCACACTTAGGCATGTGTGCCTTTGTTTCATGCCTTAAGTGAGCCTTAATCACATAGTAAACCCTACTTGAAGTATTAATTTAAACCTATTCTGTCATCTAAATTTAGTCTGATACCTTCAAGTACATATTTTACCCTCTAGCCTGTTTGTAACCTAATCTCCATGCATTTCAAAAATCTAACTGATTTGAGTTACAAAATTACACAAACTAAAGCCATTACATGAAATAGCAACTTAAGCAATCTGCCTACTTGCTCTTAAACCAAAATGTCTTTAAACATCAACAATAACATAACTAACCTTTTCTCTGATACAAAATCGTTGTCCCATGTAAATAAAATAGTTTAAGGCAAACTGCCCTTGAGTGCCCTCAACTATTTCTGATCCTCTCCAAAGGGTCTTTCTTGTAGCTACTTTCCAGCTTTAGCTCCCAGGCCCTGCCATGTGGCTACCTATAGGTTCATAGGTTTATAGGTTCATACTAGGCTATCTGCCCTAGGGCATTTATAAGCCTAGCCAGAGTGTGTGTGGCTTTCACCACACCTTAGGATGAGAATACTATACCCATTAGTTTGCTGTGCCTCTGTCCAGCAGTGACACAGAGATGATTCCAGGGGTAAACCTACAATCTCCCATCCACTCGTCAAGATTTCTCTTGAACAGAGTCAGTGAGGGGCTCTGCCTCACATGGACTTGGATTCTGTTCCATAGTGTAGGGAGTCTCTGGGTGATGAATCTGTCCCTCCAGTATGTCCTATTTATATCCGTGTTGAGGTTTAAGTCTCTTGCTCTCGTGGCTCTGGTGGATTTGGATTTTTTGAGGTGGAGCATGTCCATTAATTCCGGGTTGGACATGGCCTTGTATGTCAGGCACAGATCACCTCTGAGCAGACGGTATGCGACTGAATAGGGCTGGAGTTTCTTCAGTCGGGCAGCGTATGACATATGTTTGAGCCCCTTTATCCTTTTGGTGAGGAACTTTTGGGGTCTTTCCAACTGCTGCAGGTGTCGGGTAAGGTACATTCCGAATGGGGCGTTGTACTCAATCATTGGTCTGATAAGTGAAGAGTACAGGGGTACAATGACCTCTCCTGATCTGGATGTGAATCCCTTCATGATCAGGTGGGCAATGTAGAAGGTCTTCCTAACCACTTTGGCAATGTGAGTGTCAAAAGAGAGGTTACTGTCAACTTGGGTCCCCAGGTCCCTGATAACTTCTTCCATGTTTAATGGATTACCACCTATGTGGTAATTAGGGGTTACCTTGTTTTTCCCAAAGGGTATGACTATACATTTTTTGGCATTTAGCTTAAGGCCATGGCTCTAGCACCAGTTATCCATTTCTATGAGACCTCTCTGGAGGATGTCTGTGTCTGATGGAGTGTCAATTATGGTGCCCAGTTTGCAGTCATCTGCAAATTTTGTCAGCCACAATCCCCCTATGTTTGTCTGCACTTCAGAAAAATAAATGCCGAACAAGAGGGGGCCCAGGACTGAGCCCTGTGGGACACCGCTCATGACCGGCTTAGAGTCTGACATGGCACTAGCAACTCTAACCCTGTGGGTTCTGTCTTTGAGCCAGTTTGCAACCCATCTTGTGACATATGGGTTTACATCTAATCTGGTGAGCTTTTCTATGATGCCCGAGTGGAGTATTGTGTCGAATGCTTTTGCTAGGTCAAGGTAGGCTGTGTGAACTGCCTTACCCTCATCAATGGCCTTAGTGACTGTTTCGAAAAAGTCGACCAAGTTCAAGAGGCAGGATCTGCCCCTGACAAAGCCAAATTGGGTAGGATCCAGTGTCTGTAGGTCCCCAATGTCTTTATTTATGAGTTCTATTATGCTCCTATCCATAGCCTTGCAGACAAGGCTCGTCAAGCTTATGGGGCTGTAATTTCCAGGGTCCGTAGAAGCACCGCCTTTGTGGAGTGGGACCTCAGTTGCTGTACGCCATTCTTTGGGTACATATCCTGTAGTAAGGCTAAGATTAAACAGCAGCCTTATGTGTGGGTTTAGTTCCTCATTGAGTTCGTGTAGCACACAGCCGGGGACACCAGGCCCCAAGTGGCTACCTGCAGGCTTCAGTTTCCAGTCCTTGCCATGTGACTAACTGCAGGCCTCAGTTCCCAGGCCCTGCCATGTGGCTAATTGCATGCCTCAGTTCCTAGGCCCTGCCATGTGGTTAATTGCATGCCTCAGTTCCTAGGCCCTGCCATGTGGCTAATTGCAGGCCTCAGTTCCTAGGCCCTGCCCTGTGGCTAACTGCAGGCCTCAGCTCACAGGCCCTGCCATGTGACTAACTGTAGGCCTCAGCTGCTAGCAACTAAGCCTCAACCATATCACCCCCCCGTATATATATATATATATATATATATATATATATATATATATATATATATATTTTTTTTTTTTAAACTTGTAAAACACTTTCTGTGTCTCATGTATAACCCCAGGCCTTCTAAGGGGCATGTGCCCTAGTCATTTCTCTTTTTTAACTATGCTTTAATTTAGTCAGTGCAAATCCTTGGTTAAGTACTTACAAAACCCTTCTGGTGTTCTAATTTTCACTTGATACCTTACAAGTACAACCTTAATTCCTACCCTTGCTTGTAGCATCGAAATACAGGCCTGCAAAACAAAATTCAATTATAACACACCAAATCAATTCAACATTACCCCCACTTATCTGCTGAAAAACTGCTTGCATGCCTTTAAGCATAATACCCTAAACTTCCTACACTATTAAGTAAATATAGTACAGATTATACAGCTAAATGCCACTAAAGTCTGTGATTAAATCAAAAACAAACAAAAGGCCCCTACCTTGTTCTTAGATCACCCACGTAGTTCAAACACAAACCAGTAATCCACAGATAAGCTGATAAGACAAGCTGCCAAGGTAGAGGTTGAAAAGACTGATTTGCTTTGTTCCCAGACTTTTCAACCTTTCCCCTGGACAGCCCAGCCCACCTCAGCCCACCTACCTATCCTGACCCAAACTGCTCTCCACCTCCCCCCTCCCCCCACTGAAACCTGAGTCCAAGCTGACCTACCTCAGACAAATGATGGCTTGCTGCGATTGGCTTGCCAGCCATTGTTTCTGCGGGTTAGCCAAATACTCTTAACTAGCACATGCAGTTTTTGACAAACTTAGCAACTCCCATTTTTATGGCACCTAAAGTGAGTTATAAAGATACCTCATAGCCCAAATGAAAGGCCATGTAATAAGCTATTATTGTGCATATGTAAAATCTGGAACCCAAGAGTGAGAAATGGGAAAATGTGCCATCAGGGTGAAGAATGTAAAAAGCATAAAGAAATCACTGATTGCTGACCGGTAAACTAAATTACCAATGTAAATGCATGCTGCATAACCAGCTAGTAGTAGAGAGAAAGGCATGTTCCAAAAAAGTGTAGTACAAAACCATGACTCGATAT
This sequence comes from Protopterus annectens, assembly GCF_019279795.1. NCBI lineage: Eukaryota > Metazoa > Chordata > Ceratodontiformes > Protopteridae > Protopterus > Protopterus annectens. Next base: position 592,149,408 of record NC_056733.1, on the reverse strand, counting down.
TGTCATCTGTGTCATCCTAAATTTGCACAGCATCACCCCGATTATGCAAAATAAATAACATTGTCTAATACATACCACAGTATTTGGCATTCTGCAGCTGATGCCAGCACAGACTATGCCATGTCAATGATGTCTAGTTTACATTTACAGAATAAGCTATAGAGTGGTCCTAGTTGCTGGGCTTATGTGTTGCAGGACTTTGCACTGGCTGTGCTTAAATGCAGCCTTGGCATGATTAAGACAATAGCTGCACCTAAACAGAGTAGTTTTAATATCATATTGAAGAACTTATGCAAATCAGAGACTAATAACATGCAAATGAGGTCACATGAACATTTTGTGGCTATCTTATGTAAATGAGGCACCTTACCTGACTCTTTGCAATTCATGGATGCTTTTCGGTGTACATCACCACCATTCACATAAGCCTTACAAAAGTATTTTTGTAGCTAGTAGGCTGGCTGTCACTACTTGTTCACAAATGTCATGGAAGTAGCCACAGAAGTCCCAGCAACACATGGAAGTAGCCACAGAAGTCCCAACACCAGAAGGAAGTAGCCACAGATGTCCCAGCACCAGATGGAAGTAGCCACAGAAGTCCAGGCACCAAATGGAAGTCGCCACGGAAGTCCCAGCACCAGTAACCTTCCACACTGCATGACTGTGGTTGCTGCACTTGTCAGAAAGTATTGGTTTACACATCAATTCCAATGATTCCAGTAGCAATTATTTCAGCATTAAGTGTGGAAGGGTTATGTGCAAATTCTTAGAAAAAGCAAAGTCTAGCCTTTTCTGTCTACTTTGCAAATGGACTATTTATAGTAAAACCCAGAAAGTGCCCATCTTTGTAACACCCTGGTATCATTTTTATAGGCCAGTGCTATTATTTGTAATGCTCAAAGACTGAGAGATATGCTTAATTCCATGTCTTATCTCTCTCCATCTGTTTTTGGGCCCCCTTTGCCTAAAAGATGCTCCCTTGCATGTCACCAGAGCCTTCATAAGGATGTGGTTCTCCAACAGACTAAAGTCTGCCTGTGTCTTATTACCCACTGCTGAAGTTTTTTGTAACCTGTTAGCACATATTGGGCTGAAGTTCAACCAGTCTTCTACACATGACACCTAAACCATTAATACTTAATTTATGCAAGTTCAGAATAAATGGAAAACTGTATTAACTGAAGTATTACTTTTGTCTGGCATGTCAACCTTCACTGTAATGGTTAACTGTACAGTTACAATTGAGTCCTGCTAGGGTGTGATACTGATGTATTTCAAATCACTTTTATGTTACTGTTTATCCTTCCTCTACCCAGCCCATTGCCACTAAAAAGTGTGACAAGAAAGCCCTATAACACATGCATGCAACACTAAAAATGGCAGCTTACATGTTCCAATCCAGTCGTTCAGAAGGCTCTGAAAGACAATTAAATGACAGGTTTTACCAATAAAGTAATGTTTCTGCACAGCAAACTTCACTAAAGTATACCACTATAGTGTTTTCCTACTAATTTATAGATCTTCTTTGTCTTACTAATGCCTGTTACTTAGTTTACACTTTTCCCAGACTGTCATTGAAAACCACAGACCAGACTACTTCAAAATTGCAGACTGGTGTTTCACTGTGGCTAATTTAGAAAATTACTATGCTAATGAGGTTCAGTAGAGCTGAGCTCTGTGAATCATGTCATATTGCAACCATGCTTCCCTTCCAATAGGCATAAAATGCCTTCACCTTGTCAGCAGTAATCTCAAGAGATCCGTACATGCTGGTACATACTACAAGAAAACAGAAACAGATGAATGGAATTGAAATTTTATAGATGTATGAATTGCACCACACATAACAACAGTAGTTTGTAATCCATTTATGACAATAACGATAGGCAAATTCCTTAACGGCATTTCAACACACTGGCTGAGATTAAAAGTAATCACACCAATTGCTGTTGCTTACCATGTTTGCATGCAGGCATAGTGGCACTTTCCGACCCAAAGAATGTCTGGGCTAACAGTCTACTGCTTGGCTTTATACGGCAAAGTGACATGGAGATTAAAATCAATGCCTTCAGAAGAAAAATAATTTATATTATAATTCATAGAATGCATGAACAGAAACCCAGAGATACAGAATCCTGAAGCTGCCCAACATGAACCTTCACAAAAAGATCTGGTCACAGTGGTTTACAAGCTAAATCTGTTAAATAAGGGCCTCAGTGGTGCAGAGATAAGACTGATACTTTTTAAAGTTTAATTTGTAGGCAGACTCTGTGAGGAGATTCCTCACTGGAGAATCCTGAAGTCTGTTGTCCTCAGAGGACAGCACTGCATTAATATGACTAGTAAAACTCTACATGGCTTCAAAGAGTTTAGCAGGTCTGGCCTGTCAACAGCTGTTTCTTTAAGTTCTTGCAAATTCTTATTTATCAGTTTTCAATAATGCTATCCTTCTTAGCCTCTATTGCTCCATCTTCATTTTCAAAAGTTTTGTTCAATACCACAGTTTAAAAGTATTTTTTTTTTGCTGCATAACCTTACCTATAGTTCATCTCTCAACAATACATTATTAAGTGGAAAAAAAAGTTTACTCTTATGCGGTTGAGGCTTGGAAGCTTGACTAATAGAAACACAGGAACACACTGCTGAAACATGGTGTGATGATATGGGCAAGTGCTAGCATAGCCAGCTAGAATTTTGCAAAGAATGATATATCCTTTGAATATCAAACTGATTTATACAAGTTGCTTGTGTTACAAATATATTAGAACTGGATGTTATTTGTATAGCAAACTAATTTTCTACAGATACTTGTGCTGCAAATGTATTTGTGAGCTTTGCTTGTGATGAAATGTATCAACAGTGCACCCTGCTGAAATGAAGAGAAATGTACATGTATTATTGTAGATGAATTAAATGTATATGTTTTAATAGAGGATACTGGCAAAGCAGAGGTTAACTTTAAGAAAAATAAGGGAAATGTGAATGAGCTGTTAAACCCTTAAAAAGCAAACCACAGTGCTGAATAGGACTGGAGTCACTGGGTCTGGGAAAGAGCCTTTGTCCATTAGCTCAGTGAAAAGAGGGGATGCCTCAGGCATTGCCATAAACATTTGGATGTATATTCTGGCCATCTGTGCTAACATCCTTTCTAAGCTTCAAAGGAGAATACTGTGAGAACCTAGAGTCAGGTGACCAGATGAGGTCATTCAGCCATGCCTCTTGGAAATGATACTTTGGTACTTACGCATTATCGCAACCACATTTCAAACAACTTGAAATGTAAGCAGCGATAGCCATAGCTGTCAACCTTTCCTTTCTAAAACGAGGATCACCACCTCGCATAAATTCATGCCTCTCAACCTTTTAGCTCAAGTAATCTGGACAAAACCATACATAATTGTGGGACGAAGGGCCAAAAATAGGGATAGACTTTAAACTGTGCTCTTACAAACTTAGAAAGTAGCTAGAATAAAATGTCTTGTGTTACAATGTATTTTCTAAATGGTATGAAGTCAGAAAATCAAGTGTGTGTCATTATGTAGTAATTTTATTCTTCAGATTATCCAAGTGATTAGCCAGAAAACAATTTCTGAGGAACAGACCAAATTTTTGAAGCAAAAATTTGGACATACTGCGAAAATTTGTACAGTTAATGTGTTATAGGTAGTGGCAGAGCATCTTCTACTGCCTCCGTTACTCCAACTCACACTTCCACTACCAAAACACCACCACAACCATTATGCAAACATTTGCGGCCGAATTTCCCCAGTACCTGTTTCACTGTTCCCACTACATCCACTCATATCCTTTCCACTGTACACGCCTACACATTTACCTGCTGAATGTATCATTATAATTATCTCAAAACAAAAAAATGAATAAAATAACAGGATGCAGGAATAAAGAAACCTCCGTTTAATGTTCAAATTGAGTACTTTTGTCCACAGTACAAGGAATTTATCACTTGTATGAAAATACTGTACTGCAAAGAGCAGAATGGAAAAAAACGAGGCGGTACGAATGTGGTTGCGATAATACACAAGTACTGATACTTTAGATATTACAAAGAGAAATCTCAGAGTATTGAGTATTCTGTTTGGGAAGCCTGACTAGAAAGACCCTCACCCACAGCATATTGCCTTCCGATAGTAAGTAACTTAACTAGGGAACAGTAAAAGTCTCTTATATTCAGTCAGAAATATAGTGAAGCTTAGTTTAGATATTGTTTTTCTTTATTTGTCTGAGTCTGCCCATCAGTGTTCTTTTCAATATTTCCTGTGATCTGAACTCTATGGTTTACTGTGAACATATATATATAGTCAGTATTTCATGTACTTTTGTCATTTGTTATTAAATATATTTAACACTTTTATTGTGGTTGGTCCTTGTAGAAAGTATCTAACCTTGGAAAGTGCTTGTATTAATTTGGTGACACTGTGTGGGTCACTCCAGAAGGCCTAGCCATCTTGGTGAACTACTACCTTTTGTATTAGTATTAATATTACACAGTATAATTGGACATTCTTTGTTAAGAGCCTTATAGTACTAACTAGTGGCAATGAATCTACTTTATAGTCTTAGCAAACTTGGTAGAGTGGGTAATCTGTGCCAGCCTTTCCCAGGTGAATGTGTGTGAAAATTAAATCTTAAAGAGTATGTGTCTCAGCTATTTAGGGGAGCGACACAATGCACTGGGTTTACAGAGAGGGTGCCGGAGGACTTGGCTTGGACACTTGGCTGAGGACCTAACCCTGCAGTTGTACCAGTGGGGAGTCTTACTGGGGACCTGGAGGGAGACAGATAAAGAGACATCCAGACAGAGTGTGTTCCCTGTATGCTCTTAACGGAAATTATACTTGATGCAGAGAAGTCTGCATCTGGAAATACTGAGTGCATCCATTTGTATTCCAAGAGCATGTCCCTCTCCAGTGTCAGTGGTAAGGATTCAGGCTCCTTGATTACTGGCCCAGCATGGGGATGACACATATTGGTGTCCATCACATACTGGCAGCAGTGGTGGGGATCACACATGGAATACTGGCTATACACCATGTCAACTGCAACCTCAAATCCTGAAAATACTACTGCTCCAAACTCAGGAACAAGTACTAAAATGTGTCCTGAAGGAAGGCAAACTTGGATTTTGATATTGCTGGTGGTCGGTATTCCAACATTTGGTGTCCACAGTTCTGACATATTCAGGTCGAGCTTGCAAACCTCAACCACATAATAGTAAATCAGAAAAAAGTAGCTTTAACAATATGGATCTTTGCTGAGAATGCAGTATAATTGCTCTTTATAATCATGATCAGATTTCCTATTATTTTGCTAATCAAGAAGCAAGCTTCTTTTAATTTCATGTCTGCAATGATTACCATCAGAGATCTTTGAGCCCAAGAAAATAAAATGTGTGACTGTCTCCACTTATTCTTCATCTATTTACAAAGAATTGCTAGGGACAGAGGTAATATATTTACAGACTGGGGTACAAAACAGACTCTCTATATTAAATTACTTTTTTATTTTATTTTATTTTATTTTATTTTAAGCAGCAAACCAGCTTTTATACTTTCTATTTTAACCTTTACCAACAAGCTCTTCAGCTCTTCTTTACTTTCAGCCATTAGAATTGTAATATTTGAGTATATGAGATTGTTAATATAAGGAATTGTCATTCCAGTATCTTATTTGGGTCAGCATTTGCACAATACATTTTTTTACACATTAAATAAATTGGGTGGTGCAGTGGTGCCGCTGTTGCTGTTGTTGCCTCATAGCAAGATGTTTTCTGGTTCAATTCTCAGCTTGGGTGTCTTCTGTGCAGAGTCTGCATGTCCTCCTTGCATAGATAAATAAAATAAGTTGAGTGGTAAAATGTAGGCATTCCTAATATTGAATCAGTCAGTTATTCTTTAGTTGGTTCCAGCTGTTGTTTCTTGTTTGGCATACAAATTCCTCAGAAGGCAGATAGGGTGACCATTATCCTCATTATTCTGAGAACCTGCTACAGTGTTAGGGTTCACACTGTCAAAGGCGTTGGAGTAGTCAATGATGCAAAAACAAACACTTTTTTAGAACGTCCTCTATCCAGCACACATTGGCAATATGATTTCTGGTCCCTTTGCAGCTTTTAAAACATATTGTACATCTGGCAGTTCTCAGTGATATACTCCTGGAGACTAGCCTGTATGATCCTGAGCATCATCTTTGTAGCATAAGAAAGAAAGTGCAATTGACTGATAATTTGAGCACTCTTTAGAGCTGTAGTTTTTGGAACTGGAATATATATTACTCTTTTCCAGTACAATGGCCACTGTAGTGTTTTCATAATTTGCTGGTAAATTCCAAGCAGCAAAGCTCCACTCTGCATGATATGATGTTTAAACAGCTCAGCTGTAGTTCTATCTCTTCCTGCAGGACCTATTTAACTTCATTTTCCTGGATGTTTGGCATTGTATTAGACCACTTCATTGTACATATCAGTGGTATTAAGGTCCTTCTTAAATAGTTCTTCTGTTTCAGAGACATTTACTTAATAGCATTTGTTTCTACTATGTTCCTACCATCTTTATCTTTTATTATGCCTATTTTTAGCTGGACTGTTTCTTATGAAGTTTTTACAAATTGTCAGCCAAGAACATGTAAGTCGATGAATAGAGCAAACCAGGAATTAAACTGCATACATAATGCCTAATGAATTATTCATCAAGATATTTAATATACATTAATCGGTTGTTACTAAAAATTCTGTATAAAAATGTAAAACCTATTTTTAAAATATGTACAGGATTCTTTGCTAGCTTGGCAATTTCTCTTGATGTGATACTGTGCTACTCAGTTTCTAAACATGTTAATATAAAATATAGCCCCAAGAGCATTATTTATTCAAGGCAAAATGTTGTGCTCATAAAAATCATATCCCCACTGCATATGGCTCTCAACCTCTTAGCGCAAGAGTCGTGGACAAAGCCAAAAACAATTGAGGACAAAGGCCCAAAATCAGGGACAAGATTTAAATATTGCTCTTACGTAGTTAAAAACAAAAACTACTAGATTTATACTTCTGTAAAACATGCATTTTATGAAGAATAAGAAGTTTGACAATATTGCTGATTATTTAGTGACTGCAGCCGTCAAATATTTGCCAAAAAATACTGATTTTATGAGGGACAGACAAAAAATAAGATTCACATTCTGCGACATTCTGTGGAATCAGGTACAGTAGACAGCTACATATTTTATTTAATATTACAGACTCTTGTGAATGTGCATATGTATATATTAAGTATATAACTCATTATACACAGAAAACCATGTCACAACTAGGTTTGTGCTGCGGTAGCATTGTCTCCTCATAGCAAGACTTTGTCCCGTTCAATTCTCAGCTAGAGCGTCTTCTGTGTGGAGGCATACGTGAATGGGGCATGCCTTCGTTGAAGGTTGCGCATCAGGGCTGGTAACCCGGTACTTAAAAATCCACTACCAATCATTAGCGGACCGGAGTTCCGCTGTGACGACCCCTAACCGGGAAAAGCCAAAAGACACAAACAATATATATAAATAACAAAGCTTGAAACTTCACGTGGTCGCACATTAGTCAAATATCTAAGGTAAGAATATTTGTACTGATTTTATGATGGACTTTCTCAGACCACTTAAAAACAGTTAATAAATATATAAGTAAACCCATAAAATTAATCACATAGTAAAACAACCAATGAGATGATATGACTTAACAAGGATAATAAATAACTACAATCTAGAAAATGTATATGAAAAAGTTTCAAAACCACAGAGTACAAGACTAAACATATACACATGTATTATTCATGTAAAACTATTATTGTTTTATTTTAATCCTCTAGATTTAAGGTCTAGCACAATTTAGGTCTTGTAGAGTATTGGGGCTGGTGGTGCTGCGGTAGCATTGTCGCCTCACAGTAAGACGTTGTCCTGTTCGATTCTCAGCTAGAGTGTCATCTGTGTGGAGACATGCATGAATGGGCGTACCTTCGTTGAAGGTTGTGCATCAGGGCCAGCAAATTGGCACATAAACATCTACTGCCAATCATTAGCGGACCGGAGTTCTGCTGTGGCGACCCCTAACCGGGAAAAGCCGAAAGACGCAGCAGCAGAGTATTGGGGCTGGTTTGACTTGTTGTTCTATTCCTGATCTCTGTCTGCATTTAATTTTGGATTGAAGTTATTCATTTCATCTTTGGTTACTTCTGTTTTGAACTTTTTCTTATATTGCATTTTGTTTTAAGTTTTTTGTTCTTTTTGGAGTTTTAAGAGATCTTGGCTAGGGTCAGTTAGAAAAGTTAAAAGAAAACTCCACCCTCTCATACAGTTTAATTCAATCGTTAGGTTTCTTTTCTCCCTACAATATGTTTCCAGCATTGTGTATGTACCAGAAACTTGTTTGTAGTTTTTACAACTTTTATTTCCTTGCATTGGCATCAAAGGAAGGGAAAGCCCACCTACTTTTTTTTTTTAACTCAGTTTTTCTCATACTTTGCAGACAAGGTTGTCTCCACCTGCATGACATATCATAGACACAGTTAAATCTGTAGTTTACTCTTTCGGGTACTGCTGTCAATCTTAGTTGAGTAATTAATCCTGCTAATGAAAGGAACACAGCAACTGATGTAAAAAAAAGACAGAAAGCTGTGGAATTATTTCCATTGTTTTTATTGCATAGGGGAGGAGAACTTAACACTCCTGTTTCATAGCAAAACAAAGCAATTAAATCAGTCAAGGGTTTAAAGGCAATTGTCAACTCTTCTGACAAATCTACATAAGCAGCAAAACAGTATTGAAATTCTAAGCTTTAAATGTTATTTATAATAGTTTGTGTTAAGATAACTTGAGTACTACCAAAGATTGCTGTGACATTTAGAGAAAAGTCAGTAAATATTTTTTCTTGCAAAGTATAAATGCATTTACCATTTTCAAGACCCCCCCCCCCCCCCACACACACACACACACACACACACACACACACACAGGCAAGAACTGCAGAAAGAGAGACAGGTGGCAACCCTATCAACTAGGTACGCTTCTTCTTCTTCTTTTGGCTGTTCCCGTTAGGGGTCGCCACAGCAGATCAACTGTTTCCATTTTTTCCTGTCCTGTGCTTCTTGCTCTGTCACACCAACCACCTGCATGTCCTCTCTCACCACATCCATAAACCTTATCTTAGGCCTTCCTCTTTTCCTGTTACCTGGCAGCTTCATCCTTAGCATCTTTTTCCCAATATGCTCAGCATCCCTCCTCAGCACATGTCCAAACCAACGTAATCTTGCCTCTCTGGCTTTGTCTCCAAACCTTCCAACCTGGGCTGACCCTCTAATATACTTATTCCTAATCCTGCCAATCCCCCTCACACCTAGTGCAAATCTTAACATCTTCAGCTCTGCCACGTCAGGCTCTGACTCCTGCCTTTTTGTCAATGCCACTGTCTCCAACCCATATAACATAGCTGGTCTCACTACCCTCTTGTAGACCTTCCCTTTCACTCTTACTGGTACTCGTCTGTCACAAATCACTCCTGACACTCTTCTCCACCCACTCCATCCTGTCTGTACTCTCTTCTTCACCTCTCTTCCACACTCACCATTACTCTTATTGGCCTATTCAATATTTAAATTTCTTTCACTTCTTAGTAGATCAGTAGCCACGGATATGCTCTTCCTGACTCTATCTGTGGCCAGTCTGGTTGACATGGGAATTCTGAGCCATTGCAGCAATTGCCTCATGTACACTGTCAACCCATTTATTTTCAATAAAACAGATAAAGTATGCCAGAGGTGTAGATCCACTTTAACGCGGGAGGCAAAACTCTCTCATACAACCAAAACTAATCCTATATAGGTTGCCAGTGACACTTTTAACATGTCTACTGCACAGGGTAAAGACCCTACATATAAAATTGCTTATGCTGAGGCACTTACAGGTAACATTCCTAAAACAATAAGACCTCCAGCACAGTAATATAAAAGAAAGTGTCCTCAGCCATCGCATAAACACTCCATTAAAACACCAACTACAGCTACACACAGTAACACTGTATCCAATGCCTCTACTGTTAAGCATTTAAGGCAAGCCAGTGCACAGCCAAATGTCCTGATCTTTGGTGATTCTTAGTGAGTCACACTGATGTCCCCCTCACCAGACTGAGTAAGGAGAAAGTCATGGTTAGCTGCCTTTCCAGGGCCAGGATACATCAAGTCTCATAGACACTCAGGTATCGGAATTACTCTTTCATAGTCCATGTGGGTACTAATGACCTGAGACAACTCCCTTGACTATATGAAGTGAGACATGATTGAGCTCACTGATTATGTGTTTCAGGCAGGTAGTACTGAGCAGCTTACTACCTTCCCCAAAGATGATGCCACTCTACTAACTGAAAATGATTGATTTTAACAATTGGTGTAGCTTCTAGTGTCAACCCAGGGGCTTAAAATATCTGATGTCCTGGGAGGACATGGGTGACAGACCATGCTGCTTTTCTAGGGCTTGCTTGCACTTATCCCCTCTAAGCTTTTGGATATTGACAAAGACGTTTTCTACACCCATAATGCCTTTTTTAGGCACTGCCAAACTGATAAACCTACCGTCTTAACCTATGAAAGAACATCTGAAGGTGGTACTGCTCAATACTAGAAGTCTTAACAAGAAATTCCACTCCTTGCAAGCCTTCCTGTCCCTGGAGAGTGTAGACATCTGTGTAGTAATGAAGACATGGTTTAAAGTTGCGGATAGTGCCCTAGTAATGCAAGGTTATAATGCTGTTCACATATTTAAACCAGCTGCAGCACAGGAGAGAGCTAATGGTGGAGGGGTATCAGTCTATATTAAAACCAACCTCACATCCAGACTAGTTAAAGTGTATGACCCACTGGAACTCATTCATGTGCAATTTACCATAAACTGATTGTCATACCATATCCTTGCAACCTACAGGTCCCCTGGCATGTCTCATGAAACTGATACTACCTATCTCAATGTACTAAAGTCCCTCACCTTTCAACCCAATATGATATTCTTAGGGGATCTCAACTACCCCTCTATAGATTGGGAGTCCTACACTACTTCTAATGCACAAGCCCAGCAATTCCTAAACTTTGTTAATACCATACTATACCATACTGGAACAGTTGGTCAGAATTCTAACAGGGGTACACACATCCTTGACCTTGTACTCACGAACATGGGGGAGGCTGATGTTCCTCACCTACTGTATTGTCTTCGCTCATCAGATCAGACTGTAAGGCAACATTACTTGAAATAAAAATTAAATCCGGGGATCCAGTGAAACCAAAAACCTTTACGTACTATTCCAAGACTAACCTCTCTCTACTAAGCAGCACTTTGACTAAATTCCAAGCACCCCCAAACCCTAATAAACACCATAGCATATGCTGAGCTATTTACAAAATCTTTGTACAGCCATGTTGAAAGCTGTATAGAGTGAGCTGTCCCCACTTATATTAAGAATAAGGCAAACTCAAAAGACAAGCCAACCTGGTGGAATCATAATATCAGTTGTTATACAATGGAAAAAAAAACACTTGGCCAAACGTAGGAGGAGGAAGAAAGTCACACATACTAAAAGTCCCCTGAACAATCTAAACAGGCAATTAAGAGGGTTAATTAATACTTCAAAGGCTAAATCTGAAGAAAAAAAATAGCTTGTCAGGCAAACTAAACCACAAAGCGTTCTACAGCTATGTTCATAACCTCAGGGAACATACACAGCAATGCACAGAACTTATTGTAAATGGTATTACCCACACTGAACCAGAGTCATTGCCAACCTTTTGGCTGACAGCTGCAGCTCAAATCCTCCTCCCCACTCTCTTCCACTAGTCCAAAGGAAATACCGCATACCACAATCCCCCCAGCAATTTCCATATACCACAATCCACCCAGCTATTACAATGCACTTTCCAACGTCAAAAGCACTGCATGGATGGGCCTCAATAACATCATGGTATGTTTAATAAATAGCATGAAACATGACCTCTCTGGTCCACATGAATCACTTTTCAACTGGAGCCTTCAGTCAGGTTTTGTGCCCAAAGATTGGAAGTTAGCTACAGTAATTCCCATGCACAAAGGAGGTCAAACCATATGTAAGGCCATGGAAAGAATCATTATGGACATGATAAATGAGGACATAGGTGACCTGAAAATGCTTGACCCATTACAGCTCAGTTTTGTTACAGGAAGGTCATGCCTATCAAATCAGGTGGACTTTTTTGAGAGGGTCACCAAAGCAATGGATGAAAGTCAGACTCTGCACACAGTTTACCTCGACTTGGCCAAGACTTTTGATATAATACGCCATGCAGGCATTATACACAGGCTAACTAATTTAGGTATAAACCATTTTCATAGGTTCATAGGTAGGTACTAGGCTATTTGCCCGAAGGCATTTATAAGCCTAGCCAGAATGTGTTGGCTTTCGCCACCCCCTTAGATTAGTTCCCTCTGCCTCTGTCTTCCCTTCTTGGGATTTTACTATTTTCTGTACTAGTTTCCACCTTCTATTATATAGCTTGTTTATGGCAGGGGTCCACCAGACTAGTTTCCTTTTTTTAGAGGAGTGAGTCTTGGTTTAGCTTGGGATAACACAATCCATGCATTCTTGTAGGTGCTCCTAGAATGCATTAGTAAAGGACTTTGCAGCTTGGACAGCGGTATCCTTTAGCATGGGGGCTTTGAAACATTCCACTTCTGTCTTAAGTAACGTGAAGTTTGCTTTTGAAAAGTTTTTCACAGTGGTTTCCTTGTCCGGGGCTGGGGGCGGAATGTGGATATCCAAAGTGATTGGTTTATGGTCAGATCTAACGAGTGAGGGGTTGACCTCCAGTGTGGAACTCTGATCGCCCATGTTGGTGATGACCAGGTCCAATATGTTGTCACCTCTGGTGGGAGTGTTGACCAGTTGTTCCATGGTGTTTGAGTTTATAAATTCTAGGAAATATTGGGCAAGGGAGTTAGTACTTGAGTAGTTCTTCCAGTTAATGTTTGGGTAGTTGAAATCACCCAATATTAGGATGTTTGGTAGGACCTTTATGTTACCCAGTGTTTCCAGAAATGCAGAATGGGGGTCCTGGGAATTGCAGTTTTGCCCATTGTACGTGTATAATCTCTGAAGCATCGTGCTGTGCCACTAACCTGGAGGTGTGGGTATACTTGATGAATATGGATATTTCCCCGCCTTTTGTATTTCGGTCTGGGTTCTGTGGCCAAAATGTATGGTATGAGTTGTAGCCTGGTAGTGCTGGGGTGCTCTCTGGAGCCTTAATCCAGGTTTCTGTTACTGCACATATATCAATTTTCTCCATACTGATGAGTGCCTTGAGTGCATGCATTTTGAGGTTTAGACTTCTGGAATTGAGTAGTATTACCCTCAGATTTTTGTTACTTGTGTTATTTACGGTGGTGGGTTTGTCTTTTGAGCCTTGCATAAAAAAGGCACTGTGGGGGTGGGAAGAGCCTTGGCCAGTATTCGAAAGCCTAAGGGTGACAGGTGCAAGCCGTCTGTAGCAAAGCAACGTGGCTTGTCGAGCATGTCATCTCAGGCAGACAGACACTGGATCCCCTTTGAATGACACCAGAAACTTAGCCAATTGTTGAAATTGATAATTTTTTTTTTTATACAGTGGTATCACTCTTGGTGAGGGCAGGATGCTACTCAGGGTCATACCGGCCTGGACTACGTGATCAGAGAGCTCTTCCATGTCCCTTTTGTGTAGTCCAGGGAGGTACGGCTCAGGTCATTCACACCAACATGGACAATGACAGAGTCATATTTGTACTTGATCTGGAGTGACCTGAGTGCTTGTGTTATGTGGCAGATCCTGGCACCTGACAGGCAGCTAAAAGTAACCTTCTCCTTATTCAGCCTAGTGAGAGGGACGTCAGTGTGCTTGACTATAGAGTCACCTATTACTAGAATGTTGGGTATGTTATTTTGCCTTGAGGGCTGTGATTGCGTGGCACACTGGTTCTGTGAAGTATGTGTTTCATGATTTGTGTTGGAGTGGAGGTTGCTTGAATGTCTGCTTTGGAGGGCTCTGTTGCTTTTGCAGATTTTTATTTAGAGCCTCCAAGTATGTTTTCATGTATTTATGTGTGTTTTTTGCTGGTGCTGGTTTAATGGGTCTATGCAGATCCTGCCCAGGTGTCCTGCAGAGACCTACAATGCCAGAGAGACAAAAGGAGAGACTTTGGAGTGTTTAAGTGCCATTTTTTTTGTTTGTTTTTTTCTTGTTGCTTATTGCTATTTCCACCTAAACCCTCGTTTTCTGGTGTTTATTGTTTCTCAGAATGCTCATTTTACACTGAAATTGCATTTATTTGTGCCTGCACTTTAAAATTCATTTTTTGTTGTAAATTGTATTTTTAACTGTTACTGGCTTCCCACTCAAGTGTGACAGCCATTACTGCACTATAAAAGTGTTTTTGCATGTGTTTCTACTGTTTTCTTAAAAAAAAAAAAAAAAAAAAAAAAATGTTATTTTCCAACCTTACTAAGCTAGAAAAGTCCAGTTTCAGATATCTGCTGATACCTGGATTGTGTTTAAGCTTCTGTGTTTGGCCATACCTTACTTGGGCAAAAAAGGAAGTTTTTTTGTTCACCAGTGAGAGTTGGGAGCTCTGAACAGCCTACCTGTCCTTGGAGGAGAGGTTTCTGCCCAGAAACTGTAGTTTTATTGGCCATTTTGGGCTCATTTCTATCTATTTAATCTTTCTGATATAAAAAAACGCATTTGTGCAGTTTTTGTGTTTGTATAAGCTCAGCAGATCTTGCCCAGGTGTCCTGCAGAGACCTACAATGCCAGAGAGACAAAAGGAGAGACTTTGGAGTGTTTAAGTACCATTTTTTTGGATTTTCTTGAAGCTTATTGCTATTTCCACCTAAATGCTCATTTTCTGGTGTTTATTGTTTCTCAGAATGCTCATTTTACACTGAAATTGCATTTATTTGTGCCTGCACTTTAAAATTTGTTTTTTGTTTTAAATTGTATTTTTAACTCTTCCCACTCAAGTGCGACAGTCATTACTGCACTATAAAAGTGTTTTTGCATTTGTTTCTGTTTTCTTGAAAAAAAAAATATTGCTATTTTTCAGCCTTACTAAGCTAGAAAAGTCCAGTTTCAGATGCCTGCTGATACCTGGACTGTGTTTAAGCTTCTGTGTTTGGCCATACCTTACTTGGGCAAAAAGAAAGTTTCTTTGTTCACCAGTGAGAGTGGGGAGCTCTGAATAGCCTGCCTGCACTTGGAGGAGTGGTTTCTGCCCAGAAACTGTAGTTTTATTGGCCATTTTGGGCTAATTTCTATCTATTTAATCTTTCTGATAAAAAATGCATTTGCATGGTTTTGCTCGCCGGGCAGTGTCGGTTAGATAGGGTTTAACTATTTCCGACTCCATGAAGTCTACTCTTCAGTTTTTCCCTTGGAATTAGACAAACCTTCAACTTTAGCACTCAAACCATTCATTTTGCAGCCCGTCACTTGCTTAAAACTCATAACAAGCACTAAATACCCCTAGCACTAGCCCCCCCTTATACTGTCCAGAAGGACAAGGCTGTCTATTCGTCCACACCAGTCTATCAGAAAAACAGCTCACTCTACCTATTCAGGCATGTCCAAAGGGCAGTTTCTGGTGTTCTCTTCAGTCCAACTGGTGAATCTGGGCATTTTGAGGCAATGTTACAACTGCCTCATGTACACAGACAACCCTCTCCTCCTACCACCAAACACCAATATATGCGAGAGATGCAATTATACAGCCAGACTGGAGACAAAGCTCTCATAACCCCAGACTGTAAATGACTGTCAAGAGGAGAAGGGTAATACCTGCAACACACCACCAGTCTCACATAGACCTAACAAACCAACACAGGCAAATAACACACATAAATACACAAAAACATACTCAGAGGCTCTAAATAAAAATCTGCAAAAGCAACAGAGACCTCCAAAGCAGACATCCAAGCAACCTCCACAACCCATCACCAACCATGAAACACATACTTCACATAATCAGTGTGCCTCGCAATCACAGCCCTTAAGGCAAAATAACATACCTAACACACTAGTGATAGGTGACTCTATAGTCAGGCACACTGATGTCCCACTAACTAGGCTGGACAAGGAGAAGGTTACAGTTAGCTGCCTGTTGGGCACCAGGATCCGCCACATAAGACAAGCATTCAGGTAACTCCAGAACAAGTACAAATACGACTCTGTCATTGTACATGTTGGTGTGAATCACCTGAGATGTACCTACCTGGACTACATTAAAAGAGACATGGAAGAGCTCTCTGGTCATGTAGCGCAGGCAGGTATGACCCTGACCCTGAGTAGCATCCTGCCCTCACCAAGAATGATGCAACAGTATAAAGAAAAAATTATCAACTTCAACAATTGGCTAAGTTTTTGGTGTCATTCAAAGGGGATCCAGATCTGTCTGCCTGGGATGACATTCTCGACAAGCCATATTGCTTCACAAGAGATGGCTTGCACCTGTCACCCTTAGGTTTTCGAATACTGGCAAAGGCTCTTGCCACCCCCATAGTGCCTTTTTTAGGCAAGGCTCAAAAGACAAACCCACCACAGTAAATAGCACAAGTAACCAAAAACTGAGGGTAATGCTACTCAACGCCAGAAGTTTAAACCTCAAAATGCATGCACTCGAGGCACTCCTCAGTATGGAAAACATCGATATCTGTGCAGTAACAGAAACCTGGTTTAAGGCTCCAGAGAGAACCCCAGCACTACCAGGCTATAACTCATACCATACCTTTTGGCCACAGAACCCGGACCGAAACACAAAAGGCGGGGGTGCATCCATATTCATCAAGGATACTCACACCTGCAGGTTAGTGATGCAGCACGATACATCAGAGATCATCCAAGTGCAACTAACAATGGGCAAAACTGCAATCCAAAGTGTAGCTTGCTGCAGATCACCCACCATGACCTAGGACTCCCATTCTGCATTTCTGGAGACACTGGGAAATATGAAGGTCCTACCAAACACCCTAATACTGGGTGATTTCAACTAACCAAACATTAACTGGAAGAACTACTCAAGTACTAACTCCCTTGCCCAACGCTTCCTAGAATTTATAAACTCGAACACTCTGGATCAACTGGTCAACACCCCCACCAGAGGGAACAACATATTGGACCTGGTCATCACCAACATGGATGACCGGTGTTCCACACCTGACGTCAACCCCTCACTGGTTAGATCAGACTATAGACTAATCACCCTGGATATTCACATTCCGCCCCAATCCCAATCAAGGAAATCACCATGAAAAACTTTTCAAAAGCAAACTTCATCTTGCTTAAGACTGAGGTGGAAAGGTTCACAGCCCCCATGCCAATGGACAATGCTGTCCAAGCTGCTGAAACCTATACAAAGGCACTCTATGATCATCTGCAGGAATGCATGGCTCATGCTATCCCAAGTAAAACCAAGACTCACTCCTCCAAGAAAAGGAAACCAATCTGGTGGACCCCTGCCATAAACAGGCTCTACAATAGAAGGAGGAAACTAGCACAGATAAGAGCAAAATCCCTAGAAGGAAAGACATCCCTGATCAGTATCAGCAAGAAACTATGATCCCTCATTAAATCATCCAAGGCTAGCTTTGAAAGAAAAATTGCCAAGGACACCAAAGATAACCACAAAGCGTTCTTTAGCTATGTCAAGAACCTAAGTGGAAACTCTCAGATCTGCTCTGAGTTGGTGCAGAATGGCAAAAAATACACTGAACTGACTGATATTGCCAACATTTTGGCAGACAGGTTCAGTGCAAACTTCACACCCCTCTCACCCCCTAAAGGGCCCATAACCATAGCAGAAGAATGTAAGGCCCCAGCACTCACCAACACACATGTTAAAACAGCCCTATCCAAAGCCAAAGACACAGCCTCAATGGGACCGGATGGTGTCCCAGACTGTGTCTTACAAGAGCACCAAAATGAACTAACCCCTCACCTAAACACACTGTTCAAACTCAGCCTCTCTACAAGCTATGTACCCACAGAGTGGCACACAGCAACAGTTATCCCACTCCACAAAGGTGGCGCCACAGCAGACCCCAGGAACTACTGCCCTATAAGCCTGACTAGCCTGGTCTGTAAGGCTATGGAGCACATCATCATGGAACTCATTAACAGAGACATTGGGAACCTCCAAACTTTGAACTCCACCCAGTTTGGCTTTGTTAAGGGCAGATCATGCCTCCTAAACCTGGTGGACTCCTTTGAGACAGTTACCAAGGCATTAGATGAGGGTAAGAAGGTCCACACAGCCTACCTAGACCTTGCAAAGGCTTTTGACACCATTCCCCATTCTAGTATTATAGAGTAACTCACCAACCTGAACATTAACCCCTACATCATGAGATGGGTTGCAAATTTGCTCACAAACAGAACTCACACGGTGAGAGTTGCAGACTCTAGGTCCGACTCTAAACTGGTTACAAGTGGCGTCACCCAGGGCTCAGTCCTAGGACCCCTACTGTTCGGTATATACTTCTCAGAGGTACAGGCAAGCACAAGGAGGACTTTGGCTGACCAAGTTCATTCACGACTGCAAACTAGGGGCCATAATTGATTCTCAGGCTGATACAGACACCCTCCAGAAGGGTCTCACTGAGATGGATATCTGGTGTCAAAATCATGGCCTCAAGCTGAATGCCAAAAAGTGCATAGTCATTCCCTTTGGAAAAAACAAAGTACCCGTGAACTACCACATAGGTGGTAGTCCCCTAAATACAGAAAAAGTAATAAGGGATCTGGGGACCCAAGTAGATAGCAATGTCTCCTTTGATAATCATATTGCCATAGTGGTTAAAAAATCCTTCTACATGGCCCACCTAATCTCAAAAGGGTTCTCATCCAGAACAAAGGAGGTTATTGTGCCTCTCTACTCATCACTTATTAGACCCATTATAAAATACAATGCCCCATTTGGGATGTACCTTACAAGACACCTGCAAAAACTGGAAAGACCACAAAAGTACCTCACCAAGAGGATTACTGGCCTCAAACAGATGACCTATGCAGCCCGACTAAAGAAACTCCAGCTGTACTTGGTTGCATACCGCTTACTCAGAGGTGATCACTGCTTGACATACAAGGCCATGTCCAACCCAGAATTGATGGATATGCTCCACCTAAAAAAACAAATCCCTGAGAGACACATGCTATAGGGATATAAACCTTACCACAATGATAAAAAGGATGTGCTGGAGGGATAGATTCCTGACCCAGAGACTCCCCATGCTTTGGAACAGGATTCCAATATACATCAGGCAGAGCCCCTCACTAGCACTCTTCAAGAGAAACCTTGACGGGTGGATGGGAAACAGAAAATTTACCCTGGGGATCACTGCAGTGGCACTGCTGGATAGAGGTGCAGGGAATTAATGGCTCTGTTGGTAAGAGGCACAGGGAACTAATCTAAGGGAGTGGCGAAAGCCAACGCACTTTGGCTAGGCTTATAAATGCCCTTGTACAGATAGCCTAGTACTTACCTATGAACCTATGAACCTATGTGAGACTGGTGGTGTGATGCCAGTATTTCCCTTCTCCTCTTGACTGTCTGATCCAGTCTTGGGTTGAGAGAGCTTAGCCTCCAGTTTGGCTGTATAATTGCATCTCTCGCATGTATTTGAGTTTGGTGGTAGGAGGAGAGGGTTGTCTGTGTATATGAGGCAGTTGTAACATTGCCTCAAAATGCCTAGATTCACCAGTTGGACTGGAGAGTACACCTGAAACTGCCCTTTGGACATGCCTGGATAGGTACAGTAAACTGTTTTACTGAATGGCTCGTAAGGCCGAATAGAGAGCCTTGTCCTTCTGTAGTGTTAGGGTTTATAAGTGCTTGCTATGAGTTTTGAGCAAGTGCCAGGCTGAAAAATGAATGGCTTGAGTGCTTAAGTTGAAAGTTTGTCTAGTTCCAAGGGAAAATTTGAAGAGGAGACTTTGTGGAGCCGGGAATAGTTATACCCTAGCTAACCGGCGCTGCCAGGTGCACAAAACCGGGCAAATGCGTTTTTTATAGCAGGGAAATGAAAGAGATAGAAATTAGCCGAAAATGGCCAATAAACTACTACTTTCTGGGCTGAAACCACTCCTCCAGGGACAGATAGGCTGTTCAAAGCTCCCCTCTCTCACAGGTGAACAGAGAAACTTCCTTCTATCCAAGTAAGGTATGGGCAATTACAGAGATTTGTAACACAGCCCTGTATTCAGCACTAACCTGAAAACTGCACTATACCAGCTTAGAAAGGTGGGAACTAAGTATATATATATATTTTTTTCAGAAAATAAAGCAGATAAAATAAAAAAAACACTTTAAATGCGCATAAAAAGATGCTTATTGTTATATAGCTCAGTTCAGAGTTGTAGTCAATGCCCCTAGTAATAAAGTAGGAAGAAACACAAATACAGTAAAAGCAGATGAATAAAGTGCAATTTTTTAAATATATATATAAAACAATAGAAAACAAACAATCTGATTTAAACAAGTTACCCAATTGACCAGAATAAAACTCAAAACTGAGCCCTGTTCCAGCAGTCTTCAATCAGACAAGTTCTAACTGGTAATTCCCGCTACTAGGCTGCAGGGGAGTGTCTCCAAAAAAGATAGCCTGGATCAGTGCTCAAGTTATACAAACAAAGCTATATTCAGCAGGCCTGAATCTAGTCCTATGCTACAGCAGCAAAGCACACCAATTTCAGAAAGAAACAGTTCGAATAAGCAGGCACAATAAGCCTGTGACCAGACATTCCAGGCTCAGAAGGGCAGAATCCAGCCTCTTCTCCCACAAGAGTGTAGACCACAAACCTTCTTAATGTAAAACAACTGGTATGAAGCCCAAGTGCTTAAACAAAAAGACTTAGAATAACAGTTACAATTTAATCAGGCTACTACCAAGCAGCAATAAGTGCAGCAGAATAAATCAAATTGAGTATTTTTAAGAAGAGGCAAAAGCAAAATAAAGTAGGAGGAAACACAAATACAGTAACAGCAGATGACTTTTTTTTTTTAGTAAAGTGCAAGGAGAGAGGAAGGAAGAACCTAAGTGGGTTGGCCTTCTCAAATCTTCTCTCTGTATTATGTAGAGTGAACACTAGATACAGAATATGATCTCACTGTATTCGGTTAAGTGAGCAAATGAGATGGACTCAGGAGGAGTGTTTAAATACAGACTTACAGGAGGGGCGGGCAATTCCAGAGCCACCAACACTAACACCAAAACAAGAACAGGGAGGGTGGGTGGAGACAAAAAAGAAGAAGAATAAGTACAGTTGTACAGATTACAGAGATATTAATCAAAATGCAGACAAAAATGAGAATAAACACTTATCTTTTCTCAATATCACAGCTGGCAGTAAGTCAATCTCTCTACAGCAGCCTGAGCAACAGGTATATCTGATTTAAAACACAGGACAGAAACCAAACAATACAGATGCAGGAATACTTTGGCTGGATGAAACTAGTTCTGAAAACTTACTGCCACTAAGAAAACAGACAAGGCCTCCAGACAAAGGATTTCACTACAACTGAGGTCAACACTAAGAGATATACAGCTATAACACACAAGAAGAAGAATAAGTACAGTTGTACAGATTACGGAGATATTAAATCAAAATGCAGACAAAAATGAGAATAAACACTTATCTTTTCTCAATATTACAGCTGGCAGTAGGTCAATCTCTCTGCAGCAGCCTGAGCAGCAGGTATCGATAACCAATTGGCTCACTGATAGGACCCAGGAGGTCAAAATAGGTGAAACAACTTCCACCAAGAGGCTGGACACTAGCAGAGTCTCCCAGGGCTGGTGCTGAGTCCACTCCTTTTGTAATCTATTTCTATGAAATAGAAGCAAATGCTGATGTTTTATGGCTGACTAAGTTTGCAGATGATTGCAAGGTGGGGGTTATCATTGACTCCCCTGCAGATACTAGCATTCTTCAAGATGGTCTGTCTCTGACTAACAAATGGTGGCAAAGCCATGGTCTTAAATTGAATGCTAAGAAATGCATAATTGTACCCTTTGAGAAGTCAACCATCCTAGCTAGTTACCATGTTGATAATACACCCCTAAGAGTTGACCCAGTGGTCAGATATCTGGGTATGCACATGGACAGTCTGGCTATGGTGGTGAGGAAATCATTTTATGTTGTACAGGTTATAAGTAAGGGCATGGCATCTAGGTCCAGAAAAGTCATTATCACACTGTACTCTACCCTTATCATATTAGTCATAGAGTACAATGCCCCCTTTGGTATGTACCTGACCAGGCATATGCAGCAACTAAAGTGACCTCAGAGGTTCCTTACAAAAAACAATACAAGGCATAACAAACCTGCCTTATGCAGAGAACCTTAAAGTCCTTTCCCTCTACTCAGTCTCCTATATACTGCTGATGGGTGATCTATGCCTGGCTTACAAGGCATCTGAAACCTCACACTTATGAATCACCTACATATTTCTAACTCAAAGAGTACCAGAAATACAAGTCTAGGAGCCCGAATTTTGTGTGCGACTTAAGCAGAACACACTGGAGAGATAGATATGTGTCCCAGAGACTATTCCTCCACTGGAACAGGCTTCCCATCCATGAACACACTGAAGAGACAGGTATGTGTCCCAGAGACTGCCCCTCCACTGGAACAGGCTTCCCATCCATGAACACACTGGAGAGACAGGTATGTGTCCCAGAGACTTCTCCTCCACTGGAACTGGCTTCCCATCCATGAACAAACTGGAGAGACAGGTATGTATCCCAGTGACTGCTCCTCCACTGGAACAGGCTTCCCATCCATGAACACACTGAAGAGACAGGTATGTGTCCCAGAGACTACTCCTGCACTGGACAGGCTTCCCATCCTTGAGCACACTGGAGAGACAGATATGTGTCCCAGAGACTGCTACTCCACTGGAACAGGCTTCCCATCCATGAACACACTGGAGAGACAAGTATGCATCCCAAAGACTGCTACTCCACTGGAACAGGCTTCCCATCCATGAACACACTGGAGAGACAGGTATGTGTCCCAGAGACTGCTCCTCCACTGGAACAGGCTTCCCATCCATGGGAAGCTGAGTTTGTCTATTACTCAGTTTAGTGGAACCTAGACTTACAGTAGAGAGGGGCGGGCCTGTCACCCATGTCCCTTACAGAGAGAGGTAGCTTATAAATGCCTGGCTCTCAATGTCCTATATGATACAGGACATCATTATTCTTTTGGGAAAACTTTGCTAGGCTTAGAATGCCCCCCCCCCCCAGGTCATTTGCCTAGTAACAATCTAAGAATCTATGAAAAAAGTTTACTATTGTTGTCTATTGATTTTGGTTATAGTGTATTCATATATAATTTCTTCCATGGCTCATTAACATTTTGTTCTGGATGAGGCCAGTATGGCTTATTGATCCAAAGTTTTATATATATATATATATATATATATATATATATATATTTTTTTTTTTTTTTTGGCAAACAGCAACCTTACTGAAACACATCAAAGCAGAGAAATCAAAAAAGAGAAATACATTAGAATGACACATGAAAAATTCAATAACTAGTAAACATGATATCACAAAAACACAGCACAGCAGATATCAGAGCAGATTGATTATACTACTAATAATATAAGCATTTGTGAACATATCACATGCTTACAGACATTAAATATTATCTCTGACAGTTAAATATTTTCTACAGTAATTCCATCATCTGATGCATTCTTATTTGTAGAAGCAAAAAAAAATCCTCACTACCGTGACCTTTTCAGCTATATACATTAGTGCCTCTGATGCCCAATATTACCCTTTAATGGGGGACTAAGAAAAAACCTCATTTTGTAAGATACCATGATACCACAGACACCAATAGCTTCTAAGTTTTTGTTTTAACTAAGTAGTTACCCTACCACTGTCACATAGGTCTATATCTAATACAAGGTAATTCCAATGCTGTAACTATCTCAACATTCCTTCCTTAACAAAAGTCTCAGGCCTCAGCCTAACATAGAAAAAGAACACTTGTCCAGCCACCTACTTAACTGAATATACTACTTGAAACTTCAACAAGGCATCTTTATTCCTACCAAAGAGAGGGTATTAGACAGACAGACTCCCAGATCTGCTACCTAAGGTGATTTTATCTGGACTAACCCTTTGTACCCTTTAAGGTTAAGTTGATATCAACCACGGAACTTTGTATGGCAATAATATAGTTGTCTAAAAATAAGATAGTTTTAGATTCTATCCTCAGCAATGACTAACCAATACTATTCAAGAAATAATTAAGAAAACTGTTAAGGGGCTCAATAGCTAACAAAAGGAGTCAGGGATAAGGGACTGTCTTGTATTGTAACTTTTTCCAATTAAGAGGGTTGAGGTATAGTGCTATTTGCATGAACTCTGGCTAGGGATTTGAATACAGGCCTGAACTGCAGATATAAACTGTTCTGTAAAGTCTATCTGCTTAAGTTGTTGTTGTGTCTTTCTGCTTTTTCCCGGTTAGGGGTCGCCTCAGCGGAACTCCGGTCCGCTAATGATTGGTAGTTGATTTTTACGTGCCAAGTTACTAACCCTGATGCACAACCTTCAACGAAGGTGCGCCCATTCACGCATGTCTCCACGCAGAAGACACTCTATCTAAGAATCGAACCGGACAGCGTCTTACTGTGAGGCGACAATGCTACCGCAGCACCACCACTGCAAAAGTCTATCTGCTTAAGTACCTTGTAAAATAATTGCTCTTAATCATATCAAAGGCTTTCTGAAAAATCAATAAGCACCACCACTGCAGGATTAGGGGTGGTGGTTAGGCCATGCATGTAACAAACAAGTATATACAGATGGCCAACACTGGATCTGCCTGGAACAAATCCTGCCTGCAGCAGAAGCATAAGTGATGGCAGGGACTCTTTACCCCCTCTGTGCCAGTACTCTTAAATGTTAACATCAGTGTTTGAGAGAGACAGAGTGGATAATAATTCACGACATCCATAAGGTCTTTTATAGGTTAAGGAATAACACTAATAATAGAAGACCTAGAAGATGAATTAATTATTTTAGTAGCACCAAAGGACTGATGCAGATGAGGCAATGTAAGCTGCAGCATCTTACATAGCTTGTTGTTGAGCCCATGGAGCCTGTGCTATTATTACCATAATTTCCTGCTGAGAAATAGGCCACTTACTTAATAAACTAGCATATTACTTTATGTTTTTCCTCAGACAAATGCTGCAATACTACATATAAAGCTGCATAGTGGAGGCAAGTGCCTTGTTTATATCCTTATGACAAATATTGGGCATTGATTTCACCCTACCCCTGAGGACATTAATCACCTGTGACATTCTTTCTTTTTTCACCCTCTGTACAACATATTTCTTATGCTTACATTGCTCAGACTAAGATCTAGTTTCAGCCTTCTTTAGATACAGCTTTATTTATTTAGCTGCCATCAGACTAAATTGAATATGTATTTCCTGTATTCATCTACAGTCAATTTAAACTTAACTCTAGCCAGTTTGCATCTCTCATAAGCTAATTCCTACCCTTCTCCCTTTTTCATGCCTAAATAATGTTGACCTTCACCAGTTTACATAGACTTTGAAATGCCATCTTATACAACTCTCACCATCGATGAAGAGGCAGGGAGCCTAGTAGATTCAAACTTTAAAAAATTGCCCATCGACTTTATTTTCTTCATTATCTGATCACCCCTCTTAGAAATGTAGTGGTCCAACATCCATGACTTCTGCTGAGACTCCATACTGGGTCCTAGTACTGAATGATCTGTACAGGGTGTCTGTATAATCTCTAGACCCTGAACTAGGCTAAGAGCATTCTTAATTAACAGTCAGTAGTCATAGCACTTAGCTCCATCATCATTAGGACTAAAGAAGGCATATTGAGTTTCATCCAGGTTCTCTAGCTGCCACACATCTACAAACCCTCAATCAAATGTTGCCCCTCTGATTACTTTGTGATTTAATGTTAAACAACTGCATTGAAATTCCCTTCCCAAAAGGAAAATTTAAGCTCCCGTGTACTTCTGTTATATAGTATGTAAACATATCCAGAAAACGTTGTGACTAAACCATGTTATAGCCAGAAATATTACTTAACACTATTACTGCATTGTTGGTTTGCAACAAAACACAAAAGCCTCTACCATCCCCAACTTTAATTACTTCCTAAGTCTTCCATGCAAATGAGCATTTAAATAATACTGCCATTCTTCCTTTTGCTTTCACAGATAGATTATAAACACAGTCACCTTACCAATATCTGTTCAATACTTTATCATGTCTTGTGAAATTTTACATTGCTGCACACAAAATTTAAAAGCTTTCCTTTTATAAGGGGAATTAAGCCTCCTCACATTAATAGCAATGCACATGGACTAACAAGGAGATCACACTGGCTAACGTGACAATACAACCAGCAGATTTCTGTCAGTATGATCTATGGGAGGCTCTAGGTCTAAATGAAGTCTTTAATGCTTCCATAAGAACTCCTTTGGCATTAATATAAAATATCTCCAAAAGAAATAACAAGAAAAAAATAATTTCAAAGTGCCATGAACATGTTTAGAACCTTACCCGCCTTTCTTAGACTAACCACAATCCATGCTATCCTCTTCTCATTCTTCATGATGGGGGTGTTGATGAGCACAAATTAGAATTGTGAAAGAGTTTTGCTACTGCTTCCATCTCTCAGGAAAGATTTACATCCATACTATCCACAGCAGGGTCATCAGAAATTTCAGGTAAAATTGCAAATGAATTAGATGTAGCAGAAGACTCCACTTGAAAGCAGCTTCCTTCTTATGCTCTCCTCCAGGTTACTGCAATCCTGAGTTTCAACATCCCTGCAAACAGATTTGGTCAGGCTCTTTTCATATTTTCTGGTCACTGCTGCATATTCAGCAGGTCCTGACACTCTTCAAACCCTTTCTGGGATACTTTTGCTTCTTCATTGTCACTATTATTAGTATTTGCATCCATAAATCACTGCAATACCATCCTCAGTCTCAGGTAAGAGTTAGTTTCCCTTTCAAAACCTCAATGGTGACTCAGAAGAAAATGTATAATTCCTGGTTTGGAACTTAATCACTAGATCAACAAGATGATGCAACATCGTGGACAAGACATTCTGTTAACACAGTGATCTTACTTCAGAAAAACACATCTTTTAACCAATGTACCTGGCCTCTTGGCAAAGCTAAACCTCATAATTCAACAACACAAAGGTATTTCCTTCTTTAGGGGTCCCGAGAATGTGAACATAATTCTTATTAGCTAGACTTAAACATTTACATATTACCTGATGAGGAGGATTGCATTTCACTCCAGGTGACCATAGGGCTCATTATGCCGTCTCTATTACAGGCCACAATGGAGACAAGTTTAGAGCTGCTGTAAGCTGTTCCTCCTAAAACAGGCCAAATCCTTTCTAAACTCCTTCAGTTACCCCAGATACCTCAGACTGCAGTGATGCTGCCATTTCCCAATGACATCCTCATCCCATAATTTTGCTACTTTACTGTCTACTTTAGTAACACCTATGAACTGTTCAACTAACTTTTGTCTTTCAAGATCAAAACTTTTCCCAGTGGTAGTAATTACGTCTTGTTCATTCTTCCCCCTTCTGCTGGTGATATCCCTGTCCAGCCTTCTAAAAGGCAACATCATTCAGAATCTTAATGGTAAGCCCCTTGAAATGACTGAGCTTTTCTCAAAAACCTGCTCATACCATAACTTTATAAAAACAAAAATCAGAATTAACAAAATAGTGATGACAAGCAAGCCATTTAAAGTTTAAAACTAATATTTTGAAGCTTTGATTAAATAAATTAATATCAGTTTGTCAGAGCTCCAGGCAAAATGTCTTCACCTTATGGGTACATAACTCCACCCCCTCCAAAGACCTATGTCAGCAGGAATCTTGTGCTGCTGGCAGGGCCCCACTTTGTGAAGTGGTCTGGGGTGAAGGCCAGCCAAAGGCCAATCAGTAAAGCCCCATTGAATGTGAATCAGAATTTTCCCAGACTGTCAGTATTAGAACCCAGATACAGACCTAGGGGTGATGACCACTGATGAGAGTCTGGTAACCAAGCCTCCTGCATAACATAGCCTGGCTCAACTTGAAATGGCTAAATGTGGGATCACAATATGCAAGATGAATGGTAGGGATTGGCAGCTATACCATCCAGATGGTAGACACAAGTTGAATGAGTCACAGAATCTAGACTATAACAATGAAAACCGAATAAGGTTCACTCCCCTGGAAAGGGAGGAGCCTAGCCTGATGCAAGAGGTGGAAAGTACCATATAGATGTAGTTTGACCCACCTCAACACCCAGTCTGGAACCAGACTTCTCAGTTGGGTGGCCTATAGCTCTCTCTCTCTCTCTCTCTCTCTCTCTCTCTCTCTCTCTCTCTCTCTCTCTCTCTCCCATTCTTTGTCAACCTATTTTTCTTCAGTTGCTCCTCGTGGGAGGCCCAGGCAGGTCTGGTGATAGTCTCTGGTCCTTTGCTAAATGAAAAGCAGTTAGAGTTTCCCATGAAGGACAAGAAAGTTGCTTAAACATGGCTGCAAAACACACACATAGGCAACCTTAACTATAGGCACAATAACTTACCACATCATTGCTAGCTATAGGTCCCCCACCATGAACCAAGAAAAGCACACCGCCTACCTGGACTTACTGGAGTCACTCGCCATACAGACCAGCACCTTAGTCATTTTGAGATTTCAGCTATCCTTCCATCAGCTAGATGACATACACAAGCACATATATGCTCACCCAGAGGTTCCTGGACTTTGTCAATACAAATGCTCTGGAACAGATAGTCTACACCCCCTGAAAAGGCTACCAGCCTAGCTAGATAGAATTTTGTAGATAATTCTATGCCATTTCTAAATATTAATATAATCCACAGGCTTGGTTTACAAATGTAAAGAGAACTATATGTCATGATTAAACTATTTGTTGTACTGAGCTTCAAAAATGTAACCACAGTGCACTCTGCTGGAAGAAAGTTGATAAGTCAAGCATTGTATGACTGCTTGAGCTCAAGCTCAGTGATATGATGTCTGGGCCAGGAAATTCTATCTATTGTCCTGATGTAAGAGATAAATACTAAGGTTTTACATGTATAATGTATTTTATTGCTGTGGCTTCCTGGCCAGGTACAGCTTACTAAGAAATATAAATTTTGAGTTTCTGTTAGCCTGGGAACCAGAGAAGTGTCAAGAATGATGTAATATGAAATGACTCAGCAGTACTGTGTTATCAATTTAAGACTTTCTCAGAGAGAGAGAATTAAGCATTTTGGATTTTGTCGTCAGTCATCAACTCACCAGCACTCTGCCTTTCCACTTTAAGTAAGATATTTATTTAGAACCGTGATTTCTCTTAAGAGATAGATAGAAATAGCCAGATTAGTCTGGCTATTTTCTATATTTATGTCAGACTATTCTACAGTATTATTTAAAGCATTTTCCTGTGCTTTTTGAACTCTGTAATGCCATTGTGTTGAAGTAATAAGTACTGTCTTGTGTTTTTATTATTTATTATTAAATATTTCTAAACCTTTCAACTGTGGCCGTTTGGCGTAGAGATAATTGAAGCTGTTAGTGTACATTGCATGTATTTGGTGATACTGTGCAAGCCACTCCAATAGCTTTAGCCTTGAGTCACACTTACTATTTGGATAACAGTAACATTACACAGTTAAACTGGCCACCCTTTGGGAAGGGCCTTATAGTAGCTGATAATAGTGGTTGGTGGCAGTGATTTCTACCTTATAGCCTGAGCAGAAAGGGGCATAGCTGGATAACCTGTGCCAGCCTTCCCCAGGAGTGTCTGTGTGTTTGTATATAACTCATATCTCAAAGTGTGTGTGTGTCAGCTACTTGGGCAGGGACACAAGCACTGGTTAGGCAGAGAAGTTGCTGGAGATTTTAGCTTGACCACTAAGCTGAGATCTGTACACTATAGCTGTGCCAGTGGGGAGTCTTATTGGGGATCTGGAGAGAAAGGAAACCAGCCCTAGACTGACTGTGATCTCTGTGTGCTTTTAAAGGAAATTGTACTTTACTGTGTGTGTACTTGTTATCCTTCCCAATGTGGACGCCCCTTACTGGTACTAGTGGTGAGGATTGAGGCTTCTTGATTACTGGGCCAGTGCATGGGCACCACATCCCCACAAGGGGTTCAAATGTCTTAAACATAGTACTCACCAACATGGGCAGTCACTGCACTCCCTCCTGTGTGATGCCTTCCATGATAAGGTTGGACCATAATTCAGTTTCGTTCAAAGTAACTATTGGACCTGACACCCCCACAGGAGCAAAAAAAAAACTTTTCCAAAGCAAACTATAGCCTACTAAGCAGTGGTATGAAGCAAAGGTATGAAAGTTTTATACCCCCCCCCCCGCAATCAAAGACAATAACTCTTATGCAGAGGTGTATACAAATACCTGGTACAAACAATTAAACAACCGTATAGACACGGCCATACCTGACCAGATCAAGACCAGGTCCTCCTTTAAAAAAACAAGCCACCTTGGTGGACTTCAAGTATAAATAGGTTATATAACAAGAGGAAGAAACTGATGTCTAAGAACAAGAGTGAACAGCAGGGGAAGAATACCCTCCATAGCTTGAACAAGCAAATCAGTAATCTTGTAAAGTCCTTTAAAGCTAAATACAAAGCTAAAATAGCATCTCTAGCTAAGGATAAACATAAAGCATTCATTAACTATGTCCAAAATCTAAAAGGGAATGCCCAGCTATGTGCCAAACTAGTAGTGGATGGTAACACTCATACTAAACTGGTGGAAATTGCCAACCTGCTAGCTAACAGATTTGGCACAAACATCACCTCCCTGTCCCCACCAGTCATATCCTAAACTATACTTGACATCAGTCTTCTGCCTAGTATCTCTAAAGATCGGGTCATATCTGTACTCTCCAAGGCCAAAATCATGGCCTCAGTAGGAGCAGATAACATCTCAGGTTGCTTACTAAGCAATCTAAAACAGGAGCTAGTGGACCCACTTGGCATTCTCTTTAACCATAGCCTGAGAACTGGCTTTGTTCCAGCAGAGTGGAGAACAGCAACAGTAATCCCCTTGCACAAAGGGAGGCCATCAGTTGACCCTGGGAATTGTTGACCCATAAGTCTAACCAGCCTCATCTGCAAGCCATGGAAAGAATCATCATGGACTTTATCAACAAGGACATAGGCAACCTTCAGACTCTAGACCCAACCCAGTTTAACTTTGTTAAGGGTAGATCATGCTTATTAAACCTAATAAACTTCTTTGAGAAAGTCACCAAAGCCCTGGATGAAGGTAAGACAGTGCACATCACCTATCTTGACCTAGCCAGTGCTTTTGACATAATCCCCCACTCAGATATCATTTAGAAACTCTCCCAACTGGGATTAACCCTTAAGTCAGATGGGTAGCCAATTGACTCACTGAGAGAACACATACTGTCAAAGTGGTGACTCCACCTGTACCTGTAGACCTGTCACCAGTGGCATACCACAAGGATCTGTGCTGGGCCCTTTACTGTTTGTAATCTATTTCTTGGAAGGCCAGGCTAAAGTAGACTGCCTTTGGCTTATCAAGTTTGCTGATGATTGCAAATTGGTTGCAATCATTGAGTCCCCAGTGATGTTAACATATCACAGGAGGGGCTAACACAGACAAATGATTGGTTCCAAAGCCACGGTCTAAAAATGCCAAAAAGTGCATTATTATCCCCTTTGGCCAAATGGAATTACCTGCTAATTACAATATCGACAGCACTTAAGTTCAAACCCAGTGGTGTGGGATCTGGGAACACAGACTGATAGCAATCCGAACTTTGACCACCAAGTTTTCACAGTGGTAAGCCTTCTGTGTTGCGCATCTCATAAGTAAGGGCATCGCATCCAGGTCTATGGATGTTATAACTCCACTGTACTCAACCCTCATCAGACCATTAATAAAGTACAATGCTCCCTTTTGCGTGTACCTCACCAGACACCTGCAGCAGCTGGAGAGACCACAGAGGTTTCTCACCAAGAAATACAGGGACTCCAAACAGTGACCTATGTGGATAGACTGAAAGCCCTACCACTGTACTCTGTATCTTATTGACTGCTGAGAGGCGACTTGTGCCTGGCCTACAGGGCTGTCTCTGACCCTACCATGATGGAAATGCTGCATTTGCAAGTCAAATGGCACAAGTGTCACTCACTCTAGGGATCTTAACCTTGCCTGTGACATAAATAAAACATGCTGGAGAGACAAATATATCTCCTCGAGATTGCAACTCCTCTGGAATAAACTTCCAATTCATATGAAGCAGAGCTTCTCACTGAACCTATTCAAGTGTAACTGAGACAAGTGGATGGAAGACCACAAATTCACCCCAGGGGTGGCACCCATGTCTCTCATGGACAGAGGTAGTTGGTATTGACCACAAACTCCCTCTGTGAATTACTTCCATCTAACCACGGACAGCTGGGGCAACTCGGGTTTAAATCAGCTAGGCTTGTAAGCATTCTAGGGCCGCTAGCCTAGTAACCTCCTATGAACCTATGAAATTGCAGTTATCTGTGCTTCATTTATTTATTCACTGGGTAAGCAGCACGTGTCCCCTTTCAAGACTGATCTAAGTGCAATGTGCAATTAAGTGACTTGCTCAGTCACACACTTTGCAAGGGGGAACTACAAGAATCAAACCCAGGACTACAGGATGAAGCTCATCAACAATCCTTAACCTTGACCCTCTGAATTAAACAAGACACACTTATTTGCACACCAAACACCTGTACAGAGTATTTATCATTGTAGGCGAAGGTGGAAAGATAACTTGAAAGAGTAACAGGTCTTATTGGAAGAGTTCACTAGTCATATAAAATTGGATGATGACAATTGCTGGGGCACATCTGGAAGGAATGGCATCTAGGATCTGAAGCAGAGTCATTGGTTCTGGGCAAGTCGTAGACTGTCGATATACAAAATGTATGTGCATGAGAAAGTTGATAATTATTTTTGTTACCAGAGCACCTGGGGCTAAAGGTCAGCAATCAGCTTTAGTCCATAAATTCTGGACACTCAGATAAACTAATGGCGGAAATGTTATTGAATCACTACTTGATGATGAGTTGAAGTTACTGTACTGGGTTACAACAGGAGACGGATGCGCATGTGCGTGCACACACAAACACACACACATGCACACACATGCACACTCACGCACACACACACACACACACACACACACACACACACACACACTCACACACACACACACACACACACACACACACACACACACACACACACACACACACACACATGACACAAAGAGGACGGGTCTTTTTCAAGACCTGGAAAAGGATTCTGTGATGGGTGTGCTCAGCTCCTGCCATTAAAAGATTCAATCTATTTTAAATGAGGTTGTGGGCACTATATCTTGAAGCAGCAAAAAAAGCTGAAGAGGTGAGCAATGCCTGCCATGATGGTAATCCTACTATCCTAGTGGAGACCAACAGTGAGCAAAGCTGTTATATCTATGAAAGAGACCTTCTAGACAATGAAATCACTATTGTGATCATATTCCTCCAGAGTGGTCAGACTGAAGCTGCTGCTGCGATCTGGCTTAAGATGCTGAAGTGCAGACAACTCTGAAGAAACATGGGTAATTTTTGTAAGAAGTATGAAATGTGTGGGGGAGTATCTCCAGAATCTGCCTTTTGTAAGGAGTATGAAATGTGTGGGGGAGTATCTCCAGAATCTGCATTTTGTAAGGAGTATGAAATGTGTGGGGGAGTATCTCTGGAATCTGCCTTTTGTAAGGAGTATGAAATGTGTGGGGGAGTATCGCTGGAAACTGCCTTTTGTAAGGAGCATGAAATGTATGGGGGAGTATCTCCAGAATCTGCCTTTTGTAAGGAGTATGAAATGTGTGGGGGAGTATCTCTGGAATCTGCCTTTTCTAAGGAGTATGAAATGTGTGGGGGAGTATCCTTGGTATTGGCCTTTTGTAAGGAGTATGAAATGTGTGGGGGAGTATCTCTGGAATCTGCCTTTTCTATGGAGTGTGAAATGTGTGTAGGGAAGTATCTCCTGGCTCATAAAACCAAGGCAGCAGTACCCCTCTTTGTAAAATGGACTAACAGGATTTCTCATTTATGAAGGAATCAAAACTTATTTTGTGGTGCTAAAGAGGAAACTTTGTCCAGTGATAAAACTTCAAGTTGGGTCTATATCAAATAAGCTAACGCTTAAAAAAGTGAACGCTTATTCATCTACCCTTGTTCAGGAAACGTTGAAAATGCCGAACACTCAGAACAGCGATTTTTTTCCCAGGGGGAAAAAAAATCGATGTTCCACAAAAAAAAAAAAAAAAAAGTACTTAAAATAGTATTCACACCCCCCCTACTTAAATATACCAACTCTGAGATCGCACCACAGTGGAGGAAATGACAAACCCCCGAAAGCGGCCCAGCAATTTCTTTCCCTGAAAAGAAATTCGCTGTTCCAGGTGTTCAAGATTTTCAGCATTCGCTGAACCAGAGTTGATGAATCAGCGTTCGCTTTTTTAAGCATTCGCTAATTCAATATAGACCCTTCAAGTTTAGGAAGAACACTGCATATACTGTTCAAGGCACAAAACAGTGAACCAGCTCTTTAACCTTGTTCAGTGGCGAGATGGGCTTTATAAATTTGCTAATCTCATCCACAAGTGCTCTGGAAACTTGGAAAAGGCTTATAAGCAAGTGAACCCTCAGGTGAGGAGGAAGGTTATGCAGCAGTATGGGGTACCAGGACCACTACTGCTTGTTTTTCAGTTATTATATGAACACAGGCACAGATGTGGTCACATGTTCTGTATTAAGATGAACTAACTTAAGGTGATTACTTCATCCGCAAAGGAATAATGTTGTCATCATTCCTGTTCATGATTTTCATGGAGAGAATATTAGGATGTAGCCAAATTTGCACAGCATCTAATTTGAAGATCTAGAAGTAGCATCTTGATCATTTTCAGATGTTGTTCACCGAATCATCATTTTGAACAAACTCAAATGTTTAGCCACTGAGTTCAAAGTTGCTAGGATGAGAATTTAAAACTAGAGGCCATGGTGCTTTCATGAAAAGAGTGGAGGGACAGCTGTTCTTAGCTAAACAGTTTAAATACCTTGAGGTCTTGAAAATAAATGGTGTGAGGGGGTACCATGGGAGTGACACATAGACTGAAGAACTGTCAGATGGCATAGAACCCATCTGTGGTGGTGTAGCAAAGCTTTCAGGTTATCTGTCAGCCTACTTAATCCTCTACTATGGTAACAAGTACTGACTGTAAACACAAAACTGCAGGTTCAAGCAACTCAAATTAGATTTTTGTCTGTGGTCTACTTGACAATTTTCATGTCAGTGTGAGAAACTTGGTGAGCTAAAACAACCTAGGCATGAAGTATCTGCTCCTAATAGATTGAAAGGAGCCCAATGAAAGGTTTCTGGAATCTTCTTAAGATTAAAGATGTCTTGTGGACAGCTCCTGTTGGATCCTGGGATTGATTTAAGAAACTGCAGGTGATATTAGTAACTATAACAATGTCTTCAACTTCAAAAGACCATTTTTTTTTTGTCCTCAACTTAAGTTGAGCAGGATGCCAGTCTGGGGACTGCCTATTAAGACAGTTGACCTAGGTACACCTCTGCAATGTGTTTGGCTTGTTTGCACCTCACCTCTTATTTGTGACAAACGTTACTT
The DNA here is from genome assembly GCF_019279795.1 of Protopterus annectens. Taxonomy (NCBI): domain Eukaryota; kingdom Metazoa; phylum Chordata; order Ceratodontiformes; family Protopteridae; genus Protopterus; species Protopterus annectens. Next base: position 592,113,550 of record NC_056733.1, on the reverse strand, counting down.
ATTCTAGCTATGAAATAATTGTTTATAGTATGTAACCACATGATGCAGTAGTAAGATTGCCAAGCCTAGTAACCAGGTTATTTGGAGGTCTTATATCATTACAGTCAGCCAGCAATTAATGTTCATAACATTAACTGGTACATTATGAAAATACCCATGCCCTCTCTGCAGTATGAAATGTTTTCTGTCATAACCACATGATAACCCTTTCATACTGTCCTGATTAGCCAGCTTTATAAAACACATGTAAAACATGGTGTAGCAGAAGCTGGCCATACTCCCAAATACCTAAAGAGATTAAATAGAGCGCGGAGTACATCCTAGCCAGGATTCACCTGTTCTGTGTTCTACCTCTGTTTTTCAAAAACATGACCGCTCCAGTTTACACTTTCTGATATAATCATTTCCACGTGTCTATGACTCAGAAGTGCCATGTATACGTGTTACTTTATGTTTCACTATATGGTAGTCAGAGTAAAATGATTAATCAATATATCATTCCTCTGCACCAAGTATACTCCAAGCAAACGTTATTTTACGAATCTCAGCTTAGCTTTACAATAGCCATATGCCTTCTGTAAGTGGTTTATGAATACCTTCCATCACCCTTTGGTGTGGAGACAAAACGGCTTGTGGCAGTTTGTGTTATTTAGTCTTAAGGAAGGCATATTTTTCTTTGGGAGGGAAAGAGCATCAAATTCTAATTAATAAAATGATAATGAAAAAGATGAAAAGCATTTAATCTAAAAGGTAAATTTCCTGAGTTCAGAAATTAGGTCTAAAAGAAAAAAAAGTAGAGACAATGTTTGGCCTGCAGTCACTGCTAGATTCAGTCAGGACTGGGAAATGCAATTTTTCATACTCTCAGAGCAGACTATGGCTGAATAGTGTGCATGTCTTCTATTTTACTAGGAGAATTTGAGTACATTTGTGTTAAAAGATACGCAGCAGCTGTATTTCACATTAACTGAAGTAGGCGAAGTTTATGCAATTAAATTTATTCCAGCTGAAGGACAATAAATGGAAGAATCAGATGGCTTTTTAGCATGGAATGTGATGAGACAATTACTAGTAAAAAAAAAATTACCGTTCTGGAAAATGATGACATGTTTGTGGAATTTCGTGAAACATTAAATGCTGAGCACACATCATGTCAAGTTGTATTGTATAATTATTTTGGAAAGATTAATTCTTACCCAGAATTAGTGACAAAAGTAAAGATTAAAAAAAATAACCAGTGTCTTTTGGAAACCAAAAGCTTTACATCTGCATTTATGATTTCAGCATTTTAGTGACTAGTCTGTCTAAAAATGCAGAACCTCTGATAATCCGTCTTCAGCTATAACAGGGAATAGTACAATGCCTCTAAAGGAGAAGTATTTACAGGGGATGAAAGCAACTTTAAAAGGTTACATACTCTATTTGAACATGAAGGGTGCCTGACTCTCTCTCCTTTGTGAGTGCTTATTTTATTCTGCAAGTGCATATGTGGTCCATACAAAATTTGTATCACGATTTATATATATATATTAATGTTACTGTTGAAATACTAGCTAATAGTGTATGGGTGGATAGGAGCATCTGGTATAGCACAAGGAATTTAAAGAAAAGTATGTCCTATGAGTCATTTATATTTGAAGAATTGATCTATTTTTGCAGATTTTGTTAATTTATTATAACATAGTTATTGTTTGACTCAGCACTTCAGCATAACAATGCATTAGCTTAAGCAGAGAATGAAGAGCTGATAGTCAAAAACGTCTGTACGGAATTAATTAAACCAATTAAGTCAATTTTAGGCTCTAAAATCAGATATAAATGTATGGACAACCTGCTTGATCAGAACTGGTCCTAATTTAGAAATAATTGTAGCAGGTAGATAACACAAAGAAATAATGCATGAATTTGAGGATGTGGCTTAAAAAAAAGGTTAGATATCACTTAAGTAGGTGGACATTTGCAACATTTAACCAATATTGCACAGAACGTGGAGCAGGTTATTCAAGGCCAGAAAGGGAATTATCAATAAAAGAATCATTATTTTAACCTGCACTTGTTTATTTACTTTTACAGCTGAAAGCCCTCCAGTTGTAGCAACTCTAAGCCACTGAGCACCTGATCGCTTTGGGTCCCCTCCCCAGTTGTGCAAGCAAGGAATCCTCTCACTCCAGCTAAAAGCAAAGGAAACTCTAACCAACAATCATCACAAAATAGACTTCAGCCCCAGCTTTAACTCCGGGAACCTTGCTGTTGCCACTTGTGCATTGTGGGAGGCTGCTTTTGTGACTACTCTTATGCCTTGTTAAAATCTGTTACAATCAGCTAGAGTGCATACCCCAGGGGCAACAGCTGTAACCTTCTTCTCTTAGCCCACCCCACCCCCTTCATCCGTTTCACTGTTAATACATTTTGCTTAATTTATTTGTTTTATGTTAATGTATTTAGCCCCTCTCAATAGAGTCATAGACTTCAGTCCCTCCCCCTCAATACTTATTCTTCATTAATTATGTACTACCTGCTTGTATCTCCCCTTTCAGCCAGCACAGATCTCCCTGAGTTACCTGCTCATTCAACTTACCTTACCGATTGATTTTCTTTTTTTTTTCCTTCCTCTTTTGCTTTCTTCTTTCCGGGTCGACCCGCTCCATTCACCCTCACTATGCTTGGACTCACTCCTCTCTACTACCCTACCCACATTCCCACCCATCCCATTTTCATTTCCTTTATAGTTCTCTACTCTCTACCCCCTTCATTTATGATCAGTCCCCTCACCCTCCCAATTATCTTTTCCTCTCCCCTCCCATATACCTTAATCCCCTCCTACAATACTTCATTTCATATACCCTTCCCTAACCTCCTCCTCTCAAACCTGCCTTAGTCCCCTTCTCTATGAATCACCTATCTCTCTTTAAACCTCCTACACCTTACTGCTCTTACTAACATTCACCCAACTCTTCTCTACTATGTCACTTCACCACCCACTTATCCCCTCTCTCCTCCTACTAGCACTATCTACTTCATACCATATACCTCTGCATTACACAGCAACCACCACCATTATAGCTACCCTCACACAATTCTAATCTCTCCTCACCTACTTCTTATCTCTCCTACCGCTTACTATTCAATTAAGATGTATCTTAATATTTCACTTTCCACATTTACAAAACCCATAACTCCATGTACACTTGGCCTACTCTCCTTACTGACTGATTTAATTGATGCACTACTCCTGGATGGCGACATCCACCACAACCCTGAACCACCCATCTCCACACCTTACAAGCAAACACACCCCATAGCCACAGTCCATCTCCTAAATCCCTAACTATTTTCTCTCTAACTATCCAAAGCATTGTTAAAAAAACTACAGACTTGCACTCATGGATTGACTTCAACTCCCCCCCCCACATCTTAACCCTCTCAGAAACCTGGCTAAAACCTCACATCTCTAACTCAGAAATCCTTCCCCCAGGCTACAATATCTTCCATGCAGACAGAGCAAATAAAGGAGGTGGAGGTGTTGCTATTCTCTACTCCAACCAACTTATTCTCTCTCCACTCTCACTTTCCATACCTAGCTTTGCTCCTGCTGAAATATTAATAGAAAACTGTCACCTTAACCCCTATAAAAAATTGCCATTGTATCCATCTACATACCCCCAGGGGACAACATCCCTATCCTTAAAAACTTTCTCTCTTGGCTTACCCTAAACATTCCTTATGAAACCATTATACTTGGTGACATAAATATAGATTGGACCACTCTTTCTTTCTCATCTCCTACTCATAGTCTCAATCTGTACGGCTTCCACCAACTAATATCTTCCTCTACGAGGTACAACAGAAGTTCTACTTCAGGATCTATAATAGACTGGATCCTTACTTCTGACCCTTGTCTCTAGTCATAACCCCAGCATTCTCCCTAACTCTTTAAGTGACCATTCCCCTATATATATATATATATATATATATATATATATATATATATATATAGATACTCCCAACACCCTCCCAAAGAACACCTTTACAGAGAATGTCGTGATCTGACTCACCTCAGACAATTTCGTCTCCACTTTGTCCAACATAAACTGGTCCTTCCTTAAAAACCTCCCCCTTAATAATGTTGTAACATCTTTCAATACTCTGTTTCTAGATGTACTAAACTCCATGGCACCTTCCAGGAAAATCAGGGTAAAATCAAAACATGCTCCCTGGTTAACTAAGCAAACATGCTCTATCATGCATCAGAGGGATGCTGCCTGGAAAACTTAGGCCAGAAATAAAGCTCCTCCCTTACTCAAAAGCTACAAGGAACTTAGAAACCGGTGTAAAAAACTAGTTATTAGAGACAAAAAAAAATTTCTTTGCCGCCAACCAGTGTAGCCCACATAACAACCCTAAACATTTTTGGTCTACCATAAATAAAATCCTCCACCCTGGTAATCCTCCTACCCCCAACCCGTTCCCTCTCAATATTGCCTCAGAGACTGCTGCTCTTTTAAATAATTACTTTATTGAAACAATCCAAAACCTAACTCCAAATAGCTGTACTGTCTCCTCTCTACCTTTACATCCCAGTCCTTCTTCCTCCAATACATTCTCCTGACAACCAGTTCCCATTGCCTTCATCAAATCCCAACTAAATAAACTTAACCCTGCTCTCCCTCTGTTGACAGCCTATCTTCCTACTTTCTTAAAATTGATGCCAATGCTGTTGATTACCCTGTCTCTATCTTTATTAATCATTCTATTACTGAATCTCTTGTCCCAGATGTATGGATATCTTTCTACACAATCCCTCTTCACAAAGGAGGAAACTCCACTGACCCAGCCAACTATTGTCCCATTGCTATACTATCCCCCTTTCCAAAATTCTAGAAAAGTGTGTCCACACTCAACTACTTAAATACCTGCTAGATAATAACCTTCTTACTCCCACACAACACAGCTTCAGACCCCACCACAGTACATCAACAGCTCTACTCTCATTCACCCAAATGGTAGCAGAAGCCCGTGAAAGCAACCTACTAGTTTCCTGTTTTTTTCTACCTCTCCAAAGCATTTGATACTGTCTCTCACTCTAAACTGATAACTAAACTCTCTGACCTTCATCTTTCCACCCCCTCTTTAAGCTGGTTTTCTAGCTACTTATCTAATAGAAAACAATCTATACGCTGGAAAACTGTCACCTCCCTGTTTCTTCTTGTTAACACCGATGTCCCTCAAGGCTCTATATTGTGTCCTCTCTTGTTCAGTATTTTTACTAACAGTTTATGCTCTGCTATCAACCTCTCCGCCCTCTTACAATATGCTGATGACTCGACCCTTATTACCACTGCCCACAGCATCCCAGAACTCCTTGCTCTTAAACAAGACACTTTTACATCCATCAAAACCTGGCTCACTGATAATCAACTAATTCTAAATCCAAAAAAAACTAAACTTCTACTTTTCTTTCCTAAAACACTGGCAACACGCAAATCCACTTTCTCTATTACCTCTCTCAACAATATCACGATCAGACCAGAACTCCTTACTAAATTACTTGGTGTTATAATTAACAATGAATTAAAATTAGACATACATATCCATCATTGCATTAAAAAAAACAAAAAAAAAAAGCACCAGAAACGTGGTCTCCTGTACCATAACCACAAATTGCTTTCACCCTCCACCAAACCCTCCCTGGCCTTGTCTTTCCTCTTACCCTGTCTTTTGTATGCAGCTCCAGTTTTTACTAACCTTCAGTCTTCACTTCTCTCTAAACTAGAGCAAACATACAATAAAATAGCTAGATTTGCCTCTGATCTCTCTGACAAATCCCACCACTGCCTCACCCTTAAATCATTACAATGGCCTGAATTCCTTAAACAATTGTTCTTTCTCAACTGCATATCACACACTCAATTCTTTATAATCCCACTTTCTGTCCCTCCATCTCTAATATTGTATCTCTATATAACCCCCGCTGTCACCTTCATACATCTGATAAACATCTTCTTGACATTTACAAATTGTCAAAAAATACTGATAAGTCCCTATATAAATACTCTGTAGCTCACACCTGTAATTCCCTTCCACTTAAAATAAGAAGTATCCCCCATAAGTTCCATTTCAAACTACAACTAAAAAACTACCTTCTTAAAACCTGGTTGTGCCCTTGCCAAGCTCCGACCTAATCTTTAACTGATTTCTTCCTAAATTCTACTTTTGATTAAGTTTTTCTCTTTTTATCTGCCTTTCTTTCTTGCTCTTCTTTACAGTATATCTACAATCAGGTTCTTGTAAATATTCCTACTCAGGGATTATCCTGCAGCTATTGTACTGGATTTTTTGAAACTTATATATAAATATATTGTCTTTGTTGATTTCATTTTATGTAAATGTTTCTTGTCAATATTACTATTGTAATTTTTAGTCTTTGTATTAATTACTGTTTTTGGCATGTCTGTAACTGTAATTGGACCTTTTCTCCTTGGGTTTCCACTGAAAATGGGCCTTAGGCTCAGTTGGACCAACCCGGTTAACAAATGACAATAAATAAATAAATAAATAAAATTATTTCAGTTTGATGACTGGAGAAGTCCACTGGGCCAAGAAGAGCCCGTTTTCAGTCAAGGCCCAGGGAGAAAAGCTCTAAAGACAGTTACAAACATACATAAAGTTACATACATATAGTAAAATAGTCAGTTTACAAACATACTTAATACAATACAGTTTATATACAACAGACTGAGAATACAGTAAAAATGCATGTGGGGTATAATACAGTTATTCAAAGAAATGCAGAATATTATTAAATCTAAGAAAATACAAATAATAGGAGATTGTTGTCAGTTTTGTTTATACAGCATTAGATAGATTTTCTGGTGCAGGAAGATCTAACAACATTAACCAATGTGAAGCAAAAGATAGTGCAGTATTAGTTTAATGGGGTTTAATAATAGACAAAGTAATATTATGAAAAGAAGCAGGGGGTGGATCTGAGGGGAGCTAGGGAGGTGGTTATGTTGGATAGTGGCTTGGGCAAATTCTTTTAGAAGAAAGATATGAGAACAAGAGAGATTTGAAGTTGGTAAGGTTTGGAGTATTGCGTAGGGAGGGAGGGAGGGAGTTCCATAATTTGGATATGGAGTATGATAGCAGGAGGAAGCCTGGGGCTCACGAGGATTTTTCAGATCTGAGTGAGTGGTTAGGAATGTAGGGAGCTAAGGTGGTAGCGAGACAGGGGCAGCTGGAAGGCTTGAAGATGAGCTTGTGGACAGTAGTGAGTCTAAGGAAGTTTAGGTGATTAGGTAGTTTGAGCCATTGCAGAGAATGGAGAGAGTGGCAGTGGTGGGATGAGTTTTTGGAATTGATGGAAAATTTGCTTATTTTATTGTAGCAGGATTCCAGTTTGGATTGTAGGCCACGTTGGAGGTTGGTTAGGAGAGGAGCACCATATAAGAGAGAAGGGAGAAGGTAGGTGGCAGCTAGGGTTTTTCTGGTGGTGGGGGTAAGGTAACAATAGTGTCTGTATAGAAGCCTGAATTTTTGGTGTACTTTTTTGATTGTAGATTGGATATGGGTGCCGAATTTTAGGTGGTCATCAATGATGACACCAAGGAGTTTAGTATTTGATACAATTTTGATGTGGACTTTATTCTGGCTGTGTATGGAGACAGAGTTTTTGTCGATAGAGGAGTTTCTAGAAGGGGAAAAATCATTAGTTTTGTTTTATTTGCCTTTAGGGCCAGGTGATCGTTTTGCATCCAAGTTTCATTTTTGGAGACAGCTGACTGGGTTTTTAAAAGCAGGTCAGAGGAGGAGTCTGCTGAGCAGATGATTGTTGAATCATCTGCATACTGGATTAGTGTGGACACGGGGATGGAGAGGTGATAGTTATTGATAAATATGTTGAAGAGTAAAGGGCCAATAACAGAACCTTGGGGCACACCAGTGGGGGGGTGTAGGAAGAGAGAGGATAAGGATTTCCATTGTATGGCTTGATGTCATTCAGAGAGGTAGCTGGTGAATGAGGCTATGGTGGAAAGTGAGAGGTTAGGGGAGGATAGTTGTGAGAGGAGTAAGGGGTGTGAGACAGTATCAAAGGCTTTGGATAGGTTGAGGAACAGGGTCGATACAAATTTGCCAAAGTCACGTGCTAGGTTAATGATTTCAAGAAAGAAGAGGAGGGCAGTCATGGTCTATGGCTAGGACAAAAGCCATGTTGAGTGGAGGTTAGAAGGTTATTATGTGTTAGGTATGGTGTCAGTTGGGAATGAATGTATTTCTCTAGGATTATGGAGAGAGGGGAAAGGACGGCAACGGGTCTGAAATTGGTGGTGTCAGTGTTTTTACCTCCCTTGTGGAGTGGGATGATGTATGCATGTCACCAGATAGAAGGGACATAGGATTCTTTGATGGATTTGTTGATTAAGATGGAAATGGGAAAGGCAATGCTTTCAGCGGATATTTTGAGAAAGGAAGATGACAGGTTATCTGATGCATTGTGACAAGGTTTTAGTTGGACATATTGTACTTGTGGGGATGGGTTTAAGGTTGAAAGGGGAGTAAGGAGGTATATGATCAGAGGGGTGGGGGAGGCAGAGTTGTGATGGGGGGGGTGAGGGAAGGAGGAGGAGAGTTTAGCTATACAATCCATGAAGAAGGAGTTGAATAGATTGGCTGTATCAAGATCAGTACGGTTGGGATTGGGACAGGGGTTATCTATATTTCCTGGATGGAAGATGGAGGAGATGGTGTTTCCAGAATTTTCTAGGGCTGGTTGAGTAATCAGATTGAAGTTTTGAGTAGTATGCTTTATAGTCTCTACTTATTAGTTTTTTTACGTACTTGCAGAGTTGTTTGTATTCAAGATGTGTATTAGGTTGTTTGTTGCTTTGGAATTGCTTCCATTTTTTTGTCTCTTTGGAGCATAGTAAGTTTAGTTTCTTTTGACAGCCATGGGGAGGTTTTAGCTTTGACATGTTTGGTTCTTAGAGGAGTGTGGTTGTTGAGTAAATTTAAGAAGGTTTTGTTGAAGTAGGTGATAGCATTGTCAAGTGGCAGGGTTTTAAAGGGGTCCAGTCAGTAAGTTTTAGACAGTTGGAAAATTTTGGGGGGGTGAAGTGGAGAGGTTATGAGTTTGGATGTAGTGTTGGTTCTTTTGATGAGGGGAGGGGTGACCATCTGTGAAAGCTGGCAGGTGATCACTGAGAGGGTCAAGAAGGATACATGCCTTTGTGATAAGGTTAGGATGGGATGTTAAGATCCAGTCTATGATGGCACCTTTCTCTGGCAAATGTCGCCAGTGCATGAACTGACTTTTCCAAGTCAGTGTAAAGTAGTTGTGGCTGTATTACATAAAGTGCAATAGTAATGATCACCTGTGAGAAGAATGAAACCCAGCACTAATATTTTATTGTGCAATATTCCTAGGATAATGAAATGGGAACATAAATAAAATTGATAACTAGGTTCATAGATTCCTAAGTGTTTTCCAGGCCTTTTTAATCCTAGCCATGCATCCCATAACCCTGACAAATTCTGGTACGCTTGATAAGTCTAAGCAGAGGCTTGGGAGATGAAAGATTTACAAGCAGGGTCCTGGGAGATGAACCATTTACAGGCTGCCTGTGACCCTTAGAGACATAGGTGCCAAACCAGGAATGAATTTCCTTTTCCACATCCAACTGTCCAAGTTACACTTGAATTGTGTTAGGGAGGAACTCAACTTTACATGGATGGGGAGCCTGTTTGAGAGAAAGGGTAGTCCCTGGAATACACACCTGTCTCTCCAGCAGGTCCTGTTTATATCACAGGCAAGATTTAAGTCTTTAGAATGGGTAATTCTGGTGCTGTTTGTTTTGCAGATATGCGAGAGGTCCATCAAAGGGGGGGGGGGGGTTCTGACAATATCTTGTATGCCAGGCAGAGATTTCCCCTCAGCAGCCTGTAGGAGACCGAAAATAGGAATCGGGCCTTGAGGTAGTCTACATAGGACATGTTACTTACACTCTGTATTTTTTAGAGAGGAACTTCTGTCGATGTTCAAGTTCATAGGTTCATAGGTGTGTACTAGGCTAATGGCCCTGGAGCCTTTACAAGCCTAGCCCATAGAAGTGCCCTGGCATCGTGCCACCTGATGTTAGCTCCCAGTTGCTCAAGAGCAGCATGAAGCTCATCAGTCTGGGCAACCCGATTAGCAAGGGCCTTTGGTACATTACATATGATGAATGAAGTCCATGTCATATTTCATGACAGAAAAATGAAGAACAACAAAAACAGTACCCCAAAAAGCAGGAGCTGCTTAGTTTGAAATCATGCATAAATTCTAACTAAATGGATTCTGTGTAAAAAAAATGAGACAGCATCCTCTCATGACATCCCAAAGCCACAGTAAATTAAAAGAAGTCCATTTTGACTTCTAGACTACACCTGAGCTCATCTCAGTAATACGTGGTATTTAAAAGTATTCAGTTCTGTTTCAATTTCAGAATAACTAGAGCTAACACAGCCCCATATTTTCACCTTCACTCTCTATCCTCTCCTGCTCAAATGATTTCACTAGTTCTTCCACCCATTTAAGCTCAGATGCAACCTGCTTTGCCAGGGCTTCATAGCAGTTTCCATTTTTCCAAAACAATGCTTCAATGAATTAACAGACAGCTGGGCAGCCTTGATATCATCCTGTGTCTGCTTCTTCATAAACTGCGTCTTCATTAAGTCATCATGGAGTTGTCACAGGTGCTGGTGAATACTCTCATTCTCTTCATTGTACCAGGATTTCTTTTCCTCATTGATAGATACCAACGCTTCAATATCATTCTGGGAAGACTTTTTACTCTTTTCCAGTTCCTTCAAGCTTTCCTCAGCACAGCTGAGCTCCTCCATGACTTTGATGTACCTCTCAGAGTTGACATAAGTGTTATTAGGCAGCATGCTGGAGTGAGATTTAATGGTGTACTCCTTCAGTCATGTTGTTTTCATCTGTCATCTATCAGATCTCTTGTCATTGTCCTCTTGTCAAACATTTCTCCTCTTGATCACCTTAATCCATGGATGCTGCAGGCTGTCCTCAATAGTCATTCTTTTTCTGGGGATTCTCTTGGATAGCTTGTTTTGCCAAGAGGTTCAATGTCACTAATCTTGCTGGTCTTTTTTTTTTTTTACATGGTAAAAGCTTGGGATCCTTAACCAACAATGTTTGAATTAAGTCCTTAGCAAGTTCACTGGTGTTGCTGAAATATTCATCATCAAAATCATAGTTAACTGCTGAGATGGTGGCTAGGGTCTCCTGTTTTGTTTCACCCAGGAAAGGTGAAGCTCCACTTAAGAGAATGTATGTGATAACACCAATGCTCCACATGTCTGTCTCCAGACCCAATGGCTCATAATTGACTATTTCTGGAGCCACAAACTCTGGTGTGCCAAAAACATTTTTGAACTCTGTCCCTTCATCTATTTTGTGTGCAATTCCAAAGTCAATCAGCTTAATGCATCTATTAGGGACATTTTTGTCTAAAAGCACAATGTTTTCAGGTTTGAGGTCAAAGGGTGCTATCTTTTTGGAATGTAGATAATGAACCACAACTTGTCTGGTATGCCTGGTTAGGTACATACCAAAGGGGCATTGTACTCAGTGATAGGTCTGATGAATGCTGAATACAGTGGAATAATGAATACCTTGGACCTAGATGCCATACTTATGTTTTATAAGTTGTACAACATAGAATGATTTCCTCACTACTGTAGACACATGATGGTCAAAGACTCATTACTGTTTTTGTATGTCCCCAAGTCCTTGACTACTAGATCAGCTCTTAGGGGAGTGTTGTCAATATGATAGCCACCAGAGGTGGAGGACTTCCTGAAGGATACTATTATACATTTCTTGGCATTTATTTTTAGTCCATGGCTCTGACACCAGTTGTTTGTTTGTGTCAGTCCTTCCTGAAGAACATTTGTATCAGTGGGGGATTCAATGACAGCTCCTAATTTGCAATCATCTGCAAATTTAGTCAGGCAGAGGCCACTAAAAGGGTGGCACAGTGGTGTAGCAATCAGCATTGTCACCTCACAGTAAGAGGTTCTCTGGTTCAATTCTTGGCTGGGTTGCCTTCTGTGCAGAGTCTGCATGTCCTCTCTGTGTTTGCGTGGGTTTGCTCTGGGTGTTCCAGTTTCCTCCCACATTACAAAGACATGCGGTAGGTGGATTGGACACTCTAACTTGGCCGTAGGTGTGAGTGTGTGCATGCAGATGTGTGGTGTACCCTCTGAGGTGGGATGGGATAGCAACCTGAGTCCATAAAACCCGTAACTGCTACAGAAACAACAAGTGCTGAAAGGTGCTCATTGCCTGATGTACCACATGGTGCATAAACAGGAGTGAGAGAGGCCACTAACATTGAACTTGCCTTCAGAGAAGTAAATGCCAAAAAGTAGCTATCCCAGCACCAATCCCTGAGGGACTGCACTTGTGACTGGCCTCTTTGTAGAGGTGGACTCCCCAAATCTAACTTCCAGGGTCCTGTCTGAGAGCCAGTTGGCTATCCAGTGGGTGATATAAGGGTCTGTACCTAACCTCCTGAGTTTGTCAACAATGCCCACGCCAGGTCAAAGTAGGCAGTGGGAACCATTTTGCCTCATCCATTGCTTTGGTGACTTTCTTAAAGAAGTTCACCATAGGTTCATAGGTTCATAGGTTCATACTAGGCTATCTGCCCTGAGGCAATTATAAGCCTAGCCCGATTCTGTATGGCTTACGCCACCCCTTGATTTGAGTATACCGTGCCCTTTTTAAGGTTTAGTTTACTGTGCCTCTGTCTAATAGTGACACGGGAGTAATCCCTGGGACAAACCTACGATCCCCCATCCACTTATCGAGATTCTTCTTGAAGAGATTCAGTGAGGTGCTCTGCCTCACATGAACTGGAATTCTATTCCAGAGCGAAGGGAGCCTCTGGGTTATGAACCTGTCCCTCCAGCAAGTTCTATTTATTTCTGTGCTGAGGTTCAAGTCCCTCGAGCGTGTGGCTCTAAGGGATTTAGATTTACTGAGGTGGAGCATGTCCATTAATTCTGGATTTGACATAGCTTTGTATGTCAGGCATAGATCGCCTCGAAGTAGGCGGTATACAACTGAGTAGAGCTGGAGTTTTTTTAACCGAGCAGCATATGGCATCTGTTTGAGACCCTTGATCCTCTTGGTGAGATACTTTTGGGGTCTTTCTAATTGCTGCAGGTGTCGGGTAAGGTACATCCCAAAAGGGGCATTGTATTCTATGATGGGCCTGATGAGGGATGAAAATTTAAAATTTAGTCAGGCAGAGGCCACTAAAAGGGTGGCACAGTGGTGTAGCAATTAGCATTGTCACCTCACAGCAAGAGGTTCTCTGGTTCAATTCTTGGCTGGGTTGCCTTCTGTGCAGGCTTTGTGCCTCATGAATGGAGAATGGCAATAGAATGGAGAATGGCAATAGCCATTTAAATTTTCATCCCTCATCAGGCCCATCATAGAATATATACCAGGTTGAGTAGGCATGACCTGCCTTTGACAAAACCAAATTGGGTTGGGTCCAGTGTCTGGAGATGTTCTCCTATGTCATTACTCATCATTTCCATGATAATTCTTTCCATGGCTTTGCATATGAGACTAGTAAGACTTATGGGTCTGTAACTGACCCACCTTTGTGCAATAGGATGGCTATTGCCATTCTCCATTCATGAGGCACAAAGCCTGTTTGGAAACTAAAGTTAAAAGAGAACTCCGCTCAAAAGTCAAATTTTTTCTTTCCAAAAAGAAATTTATGTTTTTCTTTCTTTCCTGTATCTGTGTCATCTGTTACATCACAACAGTTACTAAGAGTGGCACAACAATTATGTTAGGTCACTTATCCCAACAACAGAGCCATTAAGAAAACAATGACATTTAAATGTGCCTTATCAGTTACAGATTGCCAGCATCTCACCTCAGATAAATAGTGTAGCCTGGAGTCTGAACAAAAGTCAGGGCTTTCAAGCTTAGTTTTCAGATAAATATGTTTTTCCCTGTAAAACCCAGTGCCACAAGGAAAGAAGGAAAATATGTTACTCTAACTTCTTGCTTTCTGCCAGTATATGTTTTTTTATTTTTTCTACACTGTAATTTCTGCAAAAGTGTATGTTTCTTCTGGAGCTGGGGAAAGAAGATTAACATCAAAGACTTTAATTCTAGCTACAATATTTAGAACTGTGAATGCAACACAAACCATTTCAACCAGAGTGGTGACACCTATTAATCACAGGGGTCAGATTTCTCACACTTGAACACTAAACTATAGTTGTTACTTTGAAAAGAACAATTAACTCAACTATATTTACAAGCCTGTCAATGAAACATTCCTTAAAATGCTGCAACAAAGATGGCCACTAATGAAAATTAAAGGAAGCAAAGTAATTAAAAATGCAGATTGATGCTGAGAGTGAAAAGTAAACACTCACAGCAATATGATGAGGGAGAAAACTACAGCAAAGGATTCCCTTCTTTCTGTCTCTCTAACATGACACAAAGAAGATGAAGCCATTGACTGGAAAACAAAACAATGCTAGCCATGGCAGCCTCCTTCTGATCATTCTGGGGTGTAACAAATTAGAAAATGTTGAGTCTTTCGGCTTTTCCCAGTAAGGGGTCGCCACAGCGGAACTCCGGTCCGCTAATGAATGGTAGCTGATTTTTACGTGCCGAGTTACCAGCCCTGATGCACAACCTTCAACGAAGGCATGCCCATTCACGCATGTCTCCACGCAGAAGATGCTCTAGCTGAGAATCGAACCGGACAGTTACTTACTGTGAGACGACAACGGTACCAAATTAGAAAATAATAGTAATAATTTAGTTTGATACAGAGACATTAGCAATGCAGAAAAGATTAAAATTTGATGAAAAACATAATGAGTTTTTGGGTGCAGTTCTCCTTTAAATAGCAGTTCCAGAGGGCCTGACAGGTCATATTTTAGGATATTTAGAAGGCATCCTGGGATATTGTCTGGTCCCATTGATGCAGTGCTCTTGGTCTTAGAAAGTGAATTAAGGACCTGTTCCCTAGTTATAGAAGGGGGGAGTTATATTTGATTGTATTTCCTGGGAGGCAAATTTTACCTTAAATTTGGTTTTGGTAGATATGCATTTGTCCTCTGAGTTGTTTGTTTAGTCTGATGAGAGTGCGTTTATCCTGCTGGTTGCTGCACTTCCTCATTTTTGCCACGATTTTCTTCTTTCTGTTATACAGCCTATTGATGCTGTGGTTCCACCAGGGTGACTTGTTTTTTGAGTTAGTTCTGTACTTCTTCCTGGTGGATACAGCTGCCTCCATGCAGCTATTAACATGTTTGTATAGGGCTTCTATGAACAGTTCCTCATAGGTAGCAGTACTCTCAGGGTTTATGGGGCCTTGAAATTTTGCCAGGTTATCACTTAATAGTAGGAAGTTAGCCCTAGAGTAGTTATTGAATATTCCAAGGTTAGCTAAGGTTCCAGGTTTTATTTTTACTTCAAATGAGACCATTTTGTGATCTAAACATACCAGAGAAGACAATCTGGTCCAGGGAGTTTGTGTTTACAAAATCCAGAAACTTCTGTACATGTACTGTATGTTTGGTGTTGTATATGATTCCCAGTTAATAGTGGAGTAATTAAAGTCATCCATGAATATGCTATTGGGTTAGATGCATACCTCTCAACTGCACAAATTTTTGCCTCATATTTTGACCCGCTTTTCAAAAAATTGCAGTTTTCTGGCAAATTAGTGGCAAATCATTAAAGACTGAAGTTAAAAAATAATAACAGACATTTGAGTTTCAGACTTCATACCAATTAGAAAATTCATGCTAATGTAAAGCCTGCTATTCTATCAACTTTCTTAGTTTGTAAAAACAATATTTAAAATTGTCCCTATTTTTGGACCTTTGTCCCGCTTTTATTTATGGCTTTGTCCAGATTTCTTGCTCTAAAAGGTTGAGAGGTATGGTTGGATGGTAAGTGTTTTAATAAGTTTAAATGCATGGTATGGGTTTCCTGGGTCACAGAGGGGGACCTATAGCTTGCAAGGAAGTGGTACTGGATTTTTCCTATGGTGATTTGAACTTAGAGATGCTCAGTGTATTGTCTTGTTTGACCAGCCTTGAGGTATATTTATTTTTTATGTATAATGAGAAACCTC
Source organism: Protopterus annectens (assembly GCF_019279795.1). Taxonomy (NCBI): domain Eukaryota; kingdom Metazoa; phylum Chordata; order Ceratodontiformes; family Protopteridae; genus Protopterus; species Protopterus annectens. The sequence goes on along the minus strand of NC_056733.1, from coordinate 592,097,366 downwards.
CACCTTTAGTCCCTGTCAGTGTAGTAACTGGTCTAAATGTGTAGAAAGCATTATAACCTGGCACTGTCAATGTGCTCTCCATGGATTTAAACCATATCTCAGTGAACATACAGATGTCAGCATTCTCTAGGATGAAGAAAGCCTTTAGGGAGTAGAGTTTTTTTGTTTAGACTGCTAGCAGTGAGCAGTAACACCTTTCGATTCTTTGTTTTGATTTGCTATGTCAGAAGTACTTTGAGTTTGACATTGACTAGAAAAGGCACTATGGGAAAGTGTCACAAAAGGAAATACTGCCAGACCAGCTATCTGGAATTTTGTAAATAATTATATGTCATTTGTGAATATTAATATGATTTATATAGAAGTGTGACAGAAGGAGATACTGTCAGCCCAGATATCTGGAATTTTGTAAATGGCTGTGTATCATTTGTAAATATCAACAAGATTCATATGCCTGTGTTACAAATGAATTATAACTGTATGTCATATTGTACAGATGTGTGCTGAAGAGATATTTTAGTACTGAGCAGAAATGTATATGCACTGTTGTAACTGTTTATATATATATATATATATATATATATATATATATATATATATATATATATATATATATATATATATTTATTAACAGGGGAGACTGAAACACAGGAGATTAACTTGGAAAATAGAATAATAGACTGAAGTACTTTATTGCTGGGTCATAAAAAGAGATGTTATCTTTCAGTTTCAGTGCAACAGGAGACATAATGTCTAGAACTAGCAGTTTTTTGTATTGTTTTTAAAGGTAGGGGAATGTAAATTATTTTGCGACTTCTACCATTTGCCAAAAAATCTAAAGTCTTTCCCCCGGAGTCTCAAAAGCTTGCACGGAGTGCAAGATGAGTGCAGAAGCTCACGCAGGCAATATGTCTGCTATTGCGATCCAGGAACAGCCGGCAGGGGCATGCATGAGAGCTCCAGCACTAATCCTGCACGGACTAAGCCCTGGTCTGCAAATCACCTCATTTGCAGGGGAAATCCATGCAAATGAGGTGATTTTGCAATCCAGGAAGCTTGCAATAGTCCATGCAAGACTAGTGCAATCTGCAGAAATGTACTTAGTTAGTAACCGAGTACATTTCTGCAAATTCCAAAACAGAGCTATCCATACCTCTCAACTTTCCCTGATTTTCAGGGACGTCCCTGATTTTGACTCAAATTTTAGCTCTGTCCCTCTTAATCCCACCTAAAACTAGTGACTTTTGGAGGAAAGGTGGTGAATTACACTTAATGAATAATGATAATAATTAAGAGTTATAGACTTCTTTTACTTTAGAAAATGTGTATTAATTCATATGCTCTGATTCTGTCAATGTTTCAAGGTAATAGCACTAATATTTTAAAAGTGTCCCTGATTGTCCCTGATTTTTTTCTTGACTTGTCCCTGATTATGTTGAAATTTGTCCCCGATTGGTTGAGAGGTCTGGCTATGACAGCTTCAAATAAAGGCTGCATATCATTGAAGAAGCATGCCAATGGCCAAGTATAAGGCCATTGGCATTGCAAACTGTTAAAAAAAATAGAAAAATCAACTTTTAATTTTTTTTCACCGATCTCGGCTGTTTAAGCATTGGGTAGCGGCATGCAAATGGGATCGGGGGAAAATAAGAAAATAAACTGAAAATGAGGATTCTAACTAAACTCAGTATTCTGCCATGCAAGTCAATGTCAGGCAGAAGACATCCTGGCCATTGAGTAGTGGTTTCTAAGGGGGGAGGCTCAGTGTGGGACATGTAACTATGCATTAGCAGGCAATCCTATGCAAATGAGGGAAAGGTTAGTGAATCCCAGATTTTCCCAGGGTGTGAGGCAGGTCCCAAACAAGACTAGGATATAGGTGACATCATGGGGGGGTGTATTGGAATCCTGTGGCTCGGGACTGCTCCTAGCTTAGCACAGCTAAGCTAGAGGTGTGTCCAAACTGCCCAGCACTCTTTACAAAGTGTAAGCAGGTGTACGCGCCGTGCACCTGGTCTTACAGGAAGAAAAAGGAAATTAAACCAGGAAATAGCAGCTCTGTGCACATTTGAGCACTCTATTTGCGCGGCACACACACAGGCTTAAACAGGGAGGCAATGGGAAGGGAAAACAGCAGTAGGAAGGCGATCAAGGAGAACTAGCTTAGCTGACAGGTGAAATGTATCAGAAACAGCCAATTACACAGGCAGCAGCCCAGCCCAGCACACCACTATAAACTATGGAAACACCTTTCCCCCTTGTTTTTCCCAAAAACTCTGCACCACCGGTGTATACAGATGGGGAAATTTTACAAAATGAAAGCAGGAGAAAAAATGTTAGGGGCTGATTTTGCTATCATAAACCAGCATGTGCAAGAGGCTAAGGGTGGTGAGGATGTGAATGCTGCTGAGCAACCCACAGTGAGGAGACAGAGAAGAGTGTACAGACACAGGGTAACCTACCAAGGGCTACATGAGCTGGAGATAGTGGAGCACTATTGGGTGGACAGGAGGGTCTATATTGCAAAACCGAAAGAGCTATTCATCGAGTCGACACATAGACAGTGACCGCTAATAATAGCGAAGTGCACAATGAGCGAAACACAAAACAGAAAAAACTTTTGTTTGGCCAACAGCAAGAACCTGGTGCGATGTAGACAACGAAATACACCATGGAAAGACACCCTGCACCGTAAGTTAATAATAACGTTCCTAATGTGAAGTAATGCACACTACCCTAATGGTATGAATTCCCTACGTGAATGTCACACAACCCTTGAAACAACCGGACATAAATCAAATAGTAAAACGACTGAACACCGTGATCAACCCCAATACACTAAACCCATGCAGCCAAATGTAAGAAAGCAATATAAAGTGTAGTCGGTGCATACAGCTACCATGTGTATAGAGACTACATTAGACTTTTAGTAACATAGCTACAGTACGTAAGAAGTCCCAAGTGTTATACTCCTCCCATTTGTGAAGTACTGACTGTAAACGGTGTTCCCGCAATAAAGATTTCCTCTTCTTTGGGGATACTGGACAATCTAACAGAAGCTGCACCCTCAATTCATCTACCCTATTCTGTTCACGTACCAGCACTGAAATCACGGCTGGTATATCTGAGATTTGCCTACCACCGAATATGCCTATGCCACCCCTCAACATGGTTGTGTGTTCGCGGTAAAGATTTACTATTAAGGGATGACACATTCCAGAATGAGATAGGCTAAGTAGGTGGAAACCGTGCAGGGGCCGTAGTCCATGTTAATTGTTTACAAACACGGACAAGTACACACACATCGGAGAAATAGGATAACAGAGCCCTACCGTTAGCAGGGAATTTTAGTCAACTGTCTAAATGCTGGAATGACCTCACTTTCTGATAGAAAGGCCAATGCTATCAATTGTTTTACGGAGAGTTGGAATTCAACTGACGTCCCATACATATGTGACAGCTGCAATTGTTGAACCTTTAGCCATACGTTCTGTGCGAAATGGAACAGACAAGCTTTATTGCATACATCCACAAAAATTAGCTGCAATACTCTTCATGGCTGTCAATTCAAAGTCACACAGCAAGTACAGTAGGACTTAGGTTAGAGCCAGCTACTAAAGTGAATAAACAGTCCCACATGTAGTTGTATGCCTTGAATGACTTTACAGACATTAAACAATATACCAATGGTACTCATTTCTGCTTATTGCTATGTGTGATACTTCCGTGTATACTGTAGAGTTCTCTGCAAAACTTTCCTTTAGTTAGGAAGACCCCATCCATAAACCAAATATCACACTTGCAGAGATCTATGAGATTCTCTGCAGTTGTAAAGAGTAGTACATGCAGGTTTGAGTGTAGATCTACCTTTCGTTGTTGCAGGAATGTAGATTGCTTTAATTTGTACTCGTCTAAGCATACTGAACTGAGGGGTGTGGATGGTTTAGCATACGTTAACAACTTCCCCCACAGCACTCTATTTACCTGCTGTAGCAGCGATCTCCTGGTTGGTAGGGTTACAACACTTTCTAAAGATGTGCTAGCCAACACATTGTCAACAACTAATGCTGGAGTGTTTCTGGTAGTACTAGCCATGTCCTTCAATTTCCGGCATGCCCTATATTTCTCAACGTCTGTGGGGTCGGAGGCATGGTCATGTGATGTTGATTTTAGTAGTATTTCCTCTACACCCTTCATTGTTGTTATCGCCCTGCCCTTACATTTGTAACTATATTTAAGCCGGTAGCACCGGTATTTCTTACATTTCAACACCTTTTCCAGATTATATAAGTAACCCTCAACTACCAACATCTCCTTGCCTTTTTGCGATTTTACTGTACAGTAACTATTGCCTATCACACCAGGACCTGTTAGCGTATATGTAGCCATTGTTGCATATATGGATTGCCATACACACAGTTGTGTTCCGCATCACACCTGATTTTATAATTTCCGGTACTGAGTGTGTCGGACTGCTTTGATATGTCTCATTGGTATTTATACACAGCTTATTGTATATCGGGATGTTGTCCTAAAGTGTAGGCTGTTATGAGAGTGTTGTTCATCTGTTACATATCTACTTTACTAGGTTTGGCCAACTATGGTTTTTCGAGTTTTTGTGTTTTGCTGTGTGTGTTTTTCGACATTTAGACGGATCGCTGTTTATGTGTGGACGATAGTGGACTCGATGAATAGCTCTTTCGGTTTTGCAATATAGACCCGGACAGGGACCTCCTACAGCAAATTGTTGAGCTGTGGTGGCCATACCTCACACACAGAACTAACAGAGGGGAATCCATCCCAGTGGATACCAAGGTATGTGTAGGCCTAAGAATACTAGCTACAGGTACCTTCCAAAGGTCAACTGGAGATATGATGGGGATTTCACAGGCATCAGCATCCGGGGTATTCCACCAGTTCCTGGATGCCATGTCAGCACATGTCAGTGAACACGTATATTTCCCCATCACCTGTGAGGCGTTGGCCAGCAATATGCATCTCTTCCACCAAATAACAGAATACCCTGAGGTAGTGGGTGCAATAGACTGCATGTACATATGCATTAAAGCACCACCAGGTGAGCAGGGTAGGGTCTACATCAACCGCAAGGGCTTCCCCTCCATCAACTGCCAGGCCGTGTGCGATGCCCAGGGCATAATAATGAATGTGTGTGCTGGCTGCCCTGGAAGCTACCATGATTCCCACATCTGGCATCTGATGCATCTCTACCAGACATTTGCCAGTGGAGACACCCCACATGGTGACCTAGTGGGGGATGCTGGATACACACTGGAGCCATGGCTGATGGCACCCATCAGAAATGCACACACACCTGAACAAGAACTCCATAATGAGGCACACGCACAAACATGAATTATAATAGAGCATGTGTTTGAGATGCTCAAGTCATGGTTCTGGTGCCTGGACACATCTGATGGAGCCTTGCAGTACTCACCAACTATATGTACCCAAATTGTCCTTGTATGTGCCATGCTACACAATATGATCCTGTGGAAACAGCTGCAGCAGGAACAGCATGGGGCAGGGCCACGCAGCCTTCCACTAGTGCCAAGGCCTGCACAGGCACATAGTGACTCAGAGGAGGAACAACCTGAGCCTGCCCCAGTAGGCAGAAGGAGGTGGCATGCCCAGTATGCCCTGGCCTTGGCAAAGAGGCAATGCATAGCACATGCACTGACACAGTAGGGACCCAGGGAACGAGACCTCACTCTGACTCTCACATACAGTAAAAGGGATGCCAAACATGACACTACCTGTGCTCAACCATGTATAGGAGTGTACTATGTGCATCCGACATAGGCAACCCTGCAGCACCACCCTCAATACTGGGACAACCACAAGGTAAGTGACTCACACATGCCAGTTGGGGGGGGCACATACCCAACAACAGTCACAGCCAGCAGGATAGGTGTAGACAAACATAAACAAATGCTGTACTATGGCCTCTGAATGAGCCCTATGGGTAACCCCTCCCCCAGGCCTACACAGACAGACTGCATCAGGCCAGGTAGTTGGATGTAAGTTGTGAAGGCTAGGAAGTCAGAAACTAATATGTAGGTAGTTAAAGCTAAGATCTGTAGTATACTGGTATGCCTCTAGCCAGCACGATAGGTAAGTCCACAGACTGAAATGGTGTACCCGACATACCAGTACAGTCCTAGTAAATGTGTAAAAGTGTGAGGTGTGCCCCACCATCCTACTAACACTTATAGTAACAGTCAGGTGTGCCCCCCCCACCCCTGTGTAGAAATGTAGAAACAGTCAGGTGTACTCCCCCTGCTATGCAGAAATGTAGCAACAGTCAATGCCAAATGACCGATGTATGCCCTGCAGACACAGCATGCTACCTGTCAGTGTACAACACAAAGGTCAGCACTGCAGTACACACTACCTGGACTTGATCCACACATGCAATATAGATGGCCATAATGGGCATGCTCACACACACACGAATGACACAGACACAGACATAGCATGCTGCCTGTCAGTGTACAACACAAAGGTCAGCACCACAGTACAAACTACCTGGACTTGATCCACACATGCAATATAGATGGCCATACTGGGCATGCTCACACAGACAAATGAAGGCAATGTCAGTCAACAACATACTGAAAGGTCATACTGGGCATGCTCACACACAAACACATCAAGGCCATGTCTGCAAACACCAATGGACCAGACATATCTGGAAGTTGCAGTTCTTATTGCAGACACATGTCAGTATGCACCACTCCTGCCTTGCACACACAGTGGATGGGAATACAGACATATATGTAAGGACAACACACTATAATAAGCCAAAGGTATATGGACATAGATGTGTGGAAGAGGGTGACCATGACAAGGAGCCATCTGGGCCTGTCCCGCCCAGCACACAGCCAAAGGGCCCTAAACACATGAGGTGCAGGTGTCACTCACTGCAGATACTAGCCACCAGTATCTGTCAGCATGACAGACTATATGATGTACGTGCCAGCTGTGCAACATGACTGTACAAAATAGTCACCTAGTAGCTGCATACACGTACCTGTGGCATATGACCCCATGTGTGCCTGCATGTGGCATGACAACCCCTACATGAATGGGTTACGGCCCATGCCCACACCACCCTCCACATAGCAGTATCATGACAAGCCAATGTGAAATAGACCTTTGGGAGAGGCATGTCCCATAACTGCATACTGCTGTAGCGATAAACTAGTTAGGTAGTAGTTCTAACCCCAGACTTGGCAAGTGTGTGTTTGTGTGCATATCTCTCTGTATATGACTGTGTAGAGAGAAATGCTTTTTAGGCTACTCACACTCCGTACAATTCATATACTCACCTTTGGAAGGCTGCTGATGTCACTCACCTAGCAATACACCTCTGGGAATATCATAGCCCAGTAATCTCCGTAGCGTGACCTGTAACTGCGTGCTGCTGTAGTGTGATAAAGTAGTTAGGTAGGTGTTCTAACCCCAGACCTGGAAAGTTGGTGTGTGAATCTGTGTGTGTGTCTGACTGAGTAGAAAGCAATGCTTTTTAGGCCACTCACATTCCGTACAATTCATATACTCAACTTTGACAAGGCTGCTGATGTCACTCACCTGGAAATACAACTATGGGAAAGTAATAGCCTAGTCATCCCTGCAGTGCATCCTGTAACTGTGTACTGCTGTAGTGTGATAAAGTAGTTAAGTATATGTTCTAACCCCAGACTTTGCAACTGTGTGTGTGTGTCTCTGTCTGTGACTCAGTAATAAACAATGCTTTTTAGGTTACTCATATTCCTTAGAATTCATATACTCAGCTTTGGCAAGGCTGCTGATGTCATACACCTAGAAATACACCTGTGGGAAAGTCATAGCCCAGTAATCTTTGTAGCACGTCCTGTAACTGTGTACTGCTGTAGTGTGGTTTAGAACTGTGGTAGGGCTCCATCTCTACCCATGGCAGTTCTGGATGCTTTGTGTGTGTTGCAATGTCTTTGCATGGAGCAATGCATCACAGGCTACTCACTCGCAGTACATTTCAAATGTCCTACTTTGCCAATCCTGCTGATGTCATTCATTGTGAAGTACAACTTTGGGGGGAAAGTTCTTTAGTAATCCCTGTGGTGCGGCCTATGACTGCTTCATGCTGTAGTGTGATATAGACCTTGGTTAGGGTTCTATACCCACACATGTCAGTTGTGGATGTTTTGAGTCTGTCTCACTGTTTGTGTAGGGAGGAATGCATTTTAGGCTAGTCACTTGAATTACAGTTGAAATGCCCTACTTTGCTAATCTTGCTGATGTCATTCACTGTGAAATACACCTTTGGGGCAAAAGTGTTCCAGTAATGTCCATGGCGTGTACTATAACTGCATAGTGCTGTAGTGTAATAAACTAGTTAGGTAGGGGTTCTATTCCCAGCATGGTGTTTGTGTGTGTTTGTAACTTGTATCCTGTGTAGAAGTGAGTGTGGGCAATGTGGAGGGGGTTTTGCTTATTTCTTTTATGGTGGCCCTACTATATATAAAGAAAAAATACTGCAAACTTCTGCACAAAACAAACCAATAAATCAAAAAGTGCAGATAGGGAATTCCGGTTTGAATCGTACCAATTTTATTGCAAGTCCAGAACACGAAGACACACTATATCACAACAACATGAATGCCAATTAATATCCACAAGCGTTTTTGTCTTGTACTATAGACTTCATCAGATGATTGACAAATCCATTAGTGACCTATATATATAGTACCATTAATTACATTGTCAATTAATCAATATATAATAAAGCTGAACCTTTAGGTAATTAAAAACACTTAAAACCAAATTCTCATTTATAGTTATTATAAAAAGACCATTCAGTATGTATATCCATTATAAATTACATTAAAAATTACATTAAAAAGTATAAAAGTACCCTATTTCCGTTTTTTTTAAAAACTAATTCATTTAATATATTTAAAAAATAAATAAAATAAATTTCATTCTAACCCCAGCACTATTATCTCCAAGTTAGTTACTGCCATCTCATGGCGGCTCTAGGTAATGCCTATTTCATCTTTACAATTTGGCAGACCTTAATTTTAATAAGGGTTAATAGAAATAAATTCATTTAAACCAGGGAGGTGGTCTGCTTGTAGGGATACCTGCCACCATAATTCCCTGAATTCTATATATCACAATGTTAACCATACAGGGATAACAGATGTAACTTAGCTGGGAGACTGGGGTGAAAAGCCATACCTATACATGTGACATCAAGGCCAGCCAATCCAAGTTAGCAACCCCACTATTACCCAGAACACATACTCAACCCATGAGTCATATGAACACACATACCTTGGCAGCAGCCAATATGTGGGTAGTACACTGCATATTGGCCACTGATAGTAGCTATGCAGTGATAGCAGTAGGCTACAGAGGGCATGTCACCCTGCTCATCTGTCCAATATGCATGTACATGCAGACAGTGCACCTCTACCATGTTCCCCAATGGACACCTGCACCACCTGTGGTGCCTTCACATGTGACTCACAATGGACATACCATGCCTGACAACATGCCCTGTATGGACAGATGACACTGACATCAGGGAATGCTGTTGGCATGTCATCAATGTAGGTGAAGGGTAAACCTGCTGCCCATTACCAGTTCCTGCCACAGGTGAGCAAGATTGGCACATCTGATGATAATCTGTGTTCACAACATGGGACAGACACCCCAGGTACAGTTCCACATGTCATTGTACATGCATGTGGGAAGTGTGCACATCCCAGACACCATCCATGTCATGGACTAAGGAACACATACATAGCATGTGGTGTACAGCACTGACCACACACAATAGTCACCCAGGTGACTGGATGGGGGATGCAATACCCACCTGTGTGGGAAAATGCAGTAACTACAGGCCTGAGCCACAATGCAGACCATTGTCATGTGGCCTGATGCCAAGGTATAACCATCGCCTACCCTTGTACAGCCTGCTGGCACAGTTGACCACTACTCACCCATGTAGACATGCACCCATGCATGTCAGAACTGGCACCCTGTGTGTTCATGTGTGTGTGTTGTATGGTGCATATGTCCAGATCCACACTCGCTACAACCCCCCAGGGCATACTGAAGCATGCTGTCTGATGTCTGACATCTCCTCAAACTTTTTGCCCATACGGCCTCCGTATGGCCTATGTGGTGCATGTGATACCTGCACATTGATGTGTTGTCGCAATCCCACTAATGATGAGTTGCACTCCTGGCCCTGCCAAGTGTGTCAGTGTGTATGCATCCCTGTGTGAGTGTGCCTGTGTTGACACTGGCACCTGTTCATGCAGACAGGCATGTGTACGACACCTACCGTATATCTACCGTATCCCTGTTGCAGATGTCACTCACCCTCACATATATGTTCTGTGTGGTCCACATCAGGTAACCCATGTGGTGCATCCAATAACTGCATCGAACTGTGATAAGACTACATATTTGTCGGGCGTTTGATACCCTGTGCTGGTAGGTGTGTGACACAAACATGTTTCAGTTTTACACTCCCACCCCTCCCTGACATGTATTTGCCTCTGTCTGCCTCCCTCACTCCCTCTTTGGTGGATGTGAAGACTCACACCTGCCTTGCTAAGGCAGCAGCATGTGTATTTTACATGACCCTCTTGATCAGCTGATGGCCACTGCATGAATTGCAGCCCTCCCATAGCTGATTGCATGTGGAACAGCTGTGGTAAAAATCCCATAGCCAATTGTATGGAAACACACTCCAGTACCTAGGAGCATCATGGTGGTGTAGGGCCTTTTCAGTCACTGTGAGCAGGAACTAGATCTGTTGTCTGGCAAATAGCATCTCAGATGGATTGGGGATTTACCTCTAACAACATACCCTGTGGAAAGAGGGCAACAAACAGGAAGGGGATGTGCCTGACCTGACTACAGACTGTAAGTCCTGCTATACTGCATTTGGAGTAATATTGGTTTAACAGTGTTTGTCTGGATATGCCTGTCATACATGTAGTAATACCTGCCATGTCAGTTCCATGTATATGAGGAATCCTCACCTGCAGGGTCATCTGCAGATTGAGCAGTGTTGTGACTATAGTTTCATGTGTTAGCCACAGTGCATCAATCTGTGGAATGCAGAAGGTAGTGTGAGGATTGCAGTCTGTAGATGGTGAAGGCCATGACAGTTACTGACTTCATATCCTCATAGGACATATGTTGCAACAAACACTGTTACAATGGAAAATATACAAGGTTATCACAGCAACATGTCTATACTGGCCCTGTGTATGTGCTGTCAGCCACACCACTGTCAACCTTTGTACATATGGCGTGCATGAAGTGGTGCATATGTGCTGTACACCATAAATAGTGTCAGCATTTCTGATAACAAGCCATTGATATATCAGATTGCTACACATGTCATGTACAGTAGGGGTTATATTTCATGACATAAGCTGAACATTCTGTGAATGTTTGTACAGTACTGAGGTCTGTGTAGTAATGGTGAATGTTGGCAGTGTGTGCATTGTTAATATGTACTTTAGCCTGTGTACATTCTGTGGTAGATGTCATTGTTCTAACTCCCCTTCTATCAGATGTTACATGCTGCCCCACTGTATGGTACCGATTTGCCGTACATGTTTGTAGGGCCATACACACACATGTCCCATACCACAGACAGCCATCAGACCAAACTGTGTAGCAGCCCATTATATGTAGGGACATTCTGTGAGTGCCACATATGTGGATGGTGTAGAACAGATAGTCCATATACTGTAATACAATGCTATCTTACCATATGTGGCTGTGGCTGTGCTCACATTGGTTGTGGTTTGCACTATCACACAGGTGTTTCTTACCCTGTGCTGTGACATGGCTGTTGAGCCTGCTATATATGCAGGTACATGTGCATTCCCCTATAAGAGATGTAGGCCAGTGTTGAGCTACTCTGCCTGTAGCTTGCACAGTGCATTGTTACATGCCTAGCAGCTTATTGTAGTTAACCAGTGGGATATCATGTGCAAATACTTGCCAGATGTACTGCTGCCAGGCCTCCATTAAACATCATGCATGCCAGACAGAGCAGTGGGATGCTGTACTGATATATGTGAATATCTAGTGGGTGGTATGTGTCCATGGCACCTCTGACCCAGCAGTCATTATGTGTCAGGCCAGACAGGAGTGTGTGAATCCAACACCTATGGTGCCACATGTATACCAGTCATTATGTGTTATACCCACCTACATGGCTGTCTACATCCATATTGTCAGGCCTGGTACACATGTGGTGCAGTAAGGGAATATGTGTATACCTCTGGACTGTACAGGGTGTGTCTGAAGTTCCATATATAGTGGCCAATATCTCTGCTACACTCCACAGGGGCATTACATGCTAGCAACGGTACTTTACAATGATTTCCTTAGGATGTCTGTTAGTAGCCAATGGCGCACATGTTATAAGCAGATTTCAGCATCCACACACACCATGTCTGTGAAGACAATCTCAATTACAGTAGCAACAGTATATCAATATACCTGCTATACATACCTGACATCCCCTTACACTATGACATTGGGACTGTAGGGGCTGGGGTATGGCTACACTCCATGTCCAAGACATATGGTGGAAATATATGTACATATACCTATCCAGATAGCCATATATATATATATATATATATATATATATATATATATATATATATATATATATATATAAAATGACACATTCAATTGCTACTGTCATGGCAACCACCCACTATAAATCCCTACAGCATGTGAGCGTGGTCCCTTAATTTCCTGTGTGATGGATATCCTTCCTGTGTGTGGGCATCAGTGATATGGAGAACTTGCACACTCAGAGCAGCCACATATTTGTAGGAGGATCAGGAACTACAGACAGACTGTGCTTAGAGTTGTGTTATGCTTTGCATAGTACTGGTGTTACAGGGTGTGTGTGTGTGTGTACATACTAGTGTATCTTGGAATGCAGTCTGTCTGCACAGCTCATTACTGTGGGCCTATCCTCTTGCTGGACAGAGGTATGCCTATCATGTGTTGTCTGTCTACCACACAGGTCCTGTGTCAGATATTACACTGGCAGTGTGTGTGTGTGTGTGTGTGTGTGTGTGTGTGTGTGTGTGTGTGTGTGTGTGTGTGTATGTGTGTGTGTGTGTGTGTGTGTGTGTGTTGCGTGCTATCAGTACATGGCTACATCCATTTCTATTACTGACCTCAATTCCCTGAATAAGGGTATGTTGTAGACTATGCTGTAACACCAGCACCTTGCTTAGTGTATGGCAACAGTGTTCCACATATGTGCCTGTGTTCCAACCTCTGTCCTCCATCAACATACCAAGCTTTGCACATGTGTCATGCTGTTGGGGGTTGTTCTGTAGTGGGCTGTGAGTATATCACACTGCCATTGCTGCCATTAGTCCACTGCTGTTGTATCCCCCGCACATACAGTAGGGCTGGGGCCATATATGTGTGGGCATCACCTACACAACACAGGTGTGCCCTTATGCAGTGCATAGGCCAGTGTATGTAACAGTGGTTTATGGGCCTGTATTAATGAGTCAAGGTGGGGAGCACCTTAAATGACCTAGTCTGTGACAAAATGTGGGAGTATCAGGGGTGTGCTGCTACAAGGTATGTGGATGTACAGTACTGTATACTCCACCTATATTGACATTACTTACATGACTTGGGGTACTGCAAGCCTACTGCCTCCTGCCATACAGACTGTTCTGTTTGTTATGCCTTGTTATGTACCAGTTACAACCCATTTGATCACAAAACGTATTTACCTCCTACGCAGTTTGTACAGAATGTAGATAGAGGTTGCTGAACTACATACCTGCAGTACATACTGTCGATTGTGTGGTACCCTGTGGCCCAGTCTGTCTTCACTATTGTACATTCTGAAGGGCTTGGCCTGGACAGCAACAGTTGTGAACCTTTCCAGACTACTGTATTAGTGTAACTGTTTCACAGTTGCAGTACTCTGTTTATATGGTTATCATTATCTGAACAGCTATATGACATGGCATATTGAACTGTTATAGTACACAATTAAAGGATACCCATTTCTGCAAACATGTGTGTGGAATCTTTCCTATGAACTATCTATGGGTATATGTCGCAGGCAACGATTGACATTAGTATGTGTGGCCCATACAGTGTCCAGTTGTTCAGGTGTTAACTGTAGCCATAGTGGCTGTTCCAGATTGTGTGCACCTTCTACATATGTATCTTACTGTACATATATCTGTGTGTGTATGTGTAGTCACATGAATATATATCACATGAATATATATATATATATATATATATATTTATATATATATATAAACATATATACACACACACACACACACACACACACACACACACACACACACACACACACACACACACACACACACATATATATATATATATATATATATATATATATATATATCTATCTGTATCTGCATACCTGTGTCTGTGTATCTGTATCCTGGGGATGTTGATGGCTTCCACATATTACATGTCCTATGGGAGGCAGACTGTACTTGGTAGTGTATTGCAGGGTGCATATGTTTGGCTGTATGGGGGATGCCTATTCTTACAAGACGTATAGTGTGTGGGGCCTCTAATCCCCATTAACAGTGCATGTGGACATATGTGTATTTGTTAATCTGCAATTGCTATCTACAGATGTATGGCCATATATACCTAAATAGATATATATATATATATATATCTGCTAACAGATATATAACTATATGTGCATATATAGCGATATATATGTATATAGAGTTAGTAAAACAAAATATATGGATATGCTGCATCTGTTTTTGATATATATATATATATATATATATATATATATATATATATATATATATATAGATAGATAGATATGTGTATATATATACATATATATATATATATATATATATATATATATATATATATATATATACATATATACATGTATGGATATGTTGTATCTGTTAAGGTTGTAATATAGTTACGCACACAAACATCTAGATGTTGGTATACATTCTCTGTACTGTTGCATGACAGGACTGGCTGATATGTTTCTGAAACATTGAATAGCTGGGTATCTATCATGGCTTAGTGGTACATCACTTTGTCTATGGTGTGTAGGGTTCTTGGTTTGAGCCTTGCAAGAGCTGTTTATTTTGTTGCTGGGTAGAACACAGCCTGTTGGATACAGAATGACTAAGGCACTTTAAAGCAGTTGTAAGCAGGTTTACGCAGGTCTGCGCGGAGCTAAGCACTGCCTACACAGGTTAAACAATTTAGAAGTTAACTGAGTGTATGAAAATGTAACCGGAGGTTAGCAGTGCTTACTGTCATGCAAACCCACTTACAACTGCTTTAAAGTACCTTAATCACTCTGTATCCAAGGGGGTGTAATCTACCCAGCAACAAAATAAACAGCTATTCAAAGGCTCGAAACCAGGACCCTGCACACCATACACAAAGTGATTTACCACTAAGCTATCACACATATACACAATCATGATGTTTTTACATACATATAATCCAGCCCAGGTATACAACACTACTGGGAATGTATTCCGCCATGTAGATGTATTTGTGTGTGTGTGTATATATTCAACTTTAAATGGATATAATATATTTATATATGTATATATAGCGATGGAAATATATACATATATATATATATATATATATATATATATATATATATATATATATATATATATATATATATATATATATATATATATATATATATATATATATGCATACACACACACACACACATATATAAATATATATATATATATATATATATATATATATATACATACATATATGTAGATATAGCTATGGAAATATATACATATTATATATATATATATATATATATATATATATATATATATATATACATATGAACATATGCATGTATCTATATACAATTGATGTTATATGATTATTTGTGAGTCATACATTAATATATATATATATCTACATATAGCTGTCTATCTGTCTACATTTACAGATATATATCTGTCCATATGTCCATGCATGTCCGGCTCATATTTTGGCCTGTTTCTCATTCACTTGGCAATTGTCATGGATGATCGCACCATTGAAGTCAGTAACTAGTGCCAACACTTTTGCGTTTCAGACTTCATCTCCTTCTACATATGTGTTCTAATACATATAATTGTGTAACTACCAACATTTTAAGTGTATTAGAGCATTAGTTGACATATATCCCTATTTGTACCCACAGTGTGGCATACTTTGTCCAGACGTCTTGCATTAACAGGTTGTGTGGTATGATATTAATACATTTCCTGTACTGTTGACTGATTGTGCTGCATGATATGTTTGTGAAAACTTCAGGTTATATATATCTGCCATGGTTTAGTGGTAAATCACTTTGTGTATGTAGTGCAAGGTCCTGGGTTTGAGACTTGGTGAGGCAGTTTATTTTGTTTCTGGGCAGAACAAGGGATGTTTGCTGCAGAGTGATTAAGGCACTTTTAAGCAGTTGTAAGCAAGTTTGCACAGGTTTGCGTTATGGTAAGCACTGCCAACCTCCGCTTATGTTTTCTTACAGTCAGTTTGCTTCAATTTTCTCAACCAGTGTGGGCATGGCTTACCCTCACGCAAACCCACACAAACCCACTTACTGCTGCTTAACAGTGCTTACTGCCGCTTACCCCACACTAATTCCTTTAAAAGAAAAGAAAAAGGGATTGATAGGAAAGTGGTGAAAAATGGGGTACAAAGAGGGAAAGACAATAGGGAAAATAGCTAGGCATGTTCAGGAAGGATATAGGAAAGGTCGATAACTGCCCATTTGTTCGAAAGCAACAGCTGTGCATATACACTATATTTGCAGGTACATTTGGACACTCAAACCCCTGGGAGAGGGGTGAGGACAACATATATTCATTGTAAAGCCAATTAGACTAGATTACATGTGTCCAATGGACATGTGTGCAAAATGGACAACTATGAATGGGCCGAGATTTTTTTGTGGGAACAGATTGCCCTTTTCTTTTTATTTCAGGTGAGAGTGGGATGTTGGGGAGGGGTGGTAGGTAGATTTGGGGGAGGAAGGTTGGGTAGGTTAACAGACAAGACACACAAGATGCATATAGGGTGAGTATATGACACATGTGGGGGTAAACGCCTTCGACAGGGAGGGGTGTTTGGAAGTCGCAAGCCCATGAGCCCCCAACTGGTAACAGTGGGACTGAGGTCACCACCCATGGGCAGTCACCACTGCACCTTCATGGCCCCAAAGGTGGTTGTGCTGGGGGCTGTGTAGGAGGGGCAGGCTCACCCTCTAATAGCGCCACTTGGACCTCAAGCTGGCGTAGCCACTCTCGATACTCCAGATCAAGCTCCCTATGTACCACAGCCTGGACCTGTTGACGAGTGACAGGTTCCCCTCCGCACCCGCTCCGAGGGGGGGGTGACACCCATCCCCTGCAGTGGTTCCTCCCAAAGGTGGTGCAGGGCCCACGGAGGAGGAGGTCACAGGCTGGGCCCCAGATGTGCTGTTGCCCTGTGCCATGGCCAGCTGAGGTGGGACAGGTGGGTCCGCTGGGACCGGCCTTCCCATACGAGCTGTGTTGTCACAGTTTTATGGCAGATATGGGTTAGTAACAGTCAACAACATTCAGGATTAGTTATAACAGCATGCATAGGTATTCCCATTACCCGAAACACCAGATTTAACACAGTTGCAGAGCAAGCAGAACACATGCATATATGGAACAACAGTGGCCATTACAGGAGCATGCAGGTTTCATTGATGGCAACAGGCTACCAATATGTGTGTATTTTAACATGGCACATGCATAGAAACAAATGTGAATATTTATTAACCATTAGGACATATGTCCCAAAAAAAGTTTGGAGTGTACACATACCAGTTGAGGAGTGTCATTGGGTTATTATGCACATATGGTAGGGGTGAGAGAGAAGGTTCAATTAACAACTAATATATCCTTGTAGTTTTCACAACATACTTAGTCACTGCAGTGATCTTTCCCTTACATGTATTATTATACTACACAATGGCCTTATATTGTACACTGGTATGTTTATAGATTATTATATACATGACCTGTGTCTTACATACAGGCATGACAGGCTGCAGGTGTTAATGCAACATATGTTGAGAATTGCTGTCATACACTTAGATGAGGTGCTAGACTGACAGGTTTGTTTTCATATACATTCTCTGACTATGTACACGTTTGACTATCAGTTATATTTCATTGGCAGCTGCCTACATTTCTTGGATCATCACACTGAATTTTCAGGGGAACAGGGTACCAAGCTGCTGATATGGGCCATTTATCTGGACATGCTGGACAGATTGGAACAGTTGTGGGGTATAAATATGCATACAACCTACAATTTGAACATTCAAGCAAATTCTGTACAGTTGGGTGTAATTATGCATACAGCTTTCTATCTGAACATTGTATCACAGTCTGTACAGTTGTGGAGTATGATTATACATACAACTTAGTAGCACTCCCAGGAGTCAAACCCCTGCTGTGTGTGACAAAAAAATAATTCCTAACATCACTGTACACTGTGCTATCAGGGTATTGATGTAAAGCTTTTGACCATTTTCTATCTAAGTCTCCCTAACTAGTATGATATGACTGACCTCTTGGCACTTCCAACATTGTTATGCAGGACGTCATACCCATTGTTTCTGCATAGCACGGTGTGGGTGACACTGTTTAAGATACAACAGTACTATTTATAGTATGGAACAGATCACAAACATATGAGAGAAGAGTAAACAGAAGCACTCCAGGGGTTATACCTTTATTCACAGACTATTAACACGTTTATTTCTACTGGTACAACACTTTCTAAGGCTCTTATATTGTTTGTTATGACAGTTCATGCAGAATGATTATTAACCTGCCTCGCGATGCAGCCTTTGCAGCCTAGCATTATGGGCTTGCTGGTTTGCAGCCTGCTCATCTGCAGCTGTCAGAGAAATGCATTGATATTTAGCCATACCTATCAATAGTATACACAAGCTAGGCAATTATTTACTACTTAGTAGAATGTGTACTTACTCAGTACTGGGGCATTGGCCATCTGCCAAGACTCCTGGATCCACTGTTCCAGGGCATCCCCCCTCTGCCGCTTCAGGCCAGCATGGTGGTGCCTGACCTGCTCACCAGTCCGTGGAATACCTGTGGCACTGGTGAGGTCATGAGAAAGACTGTCCCAGGCCTCCATTTTGCACTGCGAGCCCTGGTACTGGCCCCGCAGTAGTCTCTGATCATGGTGTTTTACCAGGAGCCATACCATGAATTTTGACTCCTAGATGACCCAGCGCTGTGCTCTGAATCGAGTGCCTTCACCCACACCAGCCATTCTGCCTGCAGTAGGAAGCTACGACCAGTTATGAGATGTATACCCACCTGTGGGGTTTAAATATGGTCATTTTCCCACACTTTGCTGTGATTGGCCAGTTTTGAAAAGGCTAAGCTATGGGCACAACTGCTTACATAAGGTTGGCACTGTTTACAGAGGTATATCACTAGGCAGAATGAATTGGCTCCCCTACACATTGCTTACACTTGCTAACATGAGCTGTGCTACAGTTAGCATTGCTTCATAGTTGATTATCACTATATTTGCCATTTGGCAATGATTTATTCTTCATTACAGCTTATATATGTGTCTGGTATCCGTGATTCCTGTGTACATACACTGTATGGGAACCTGGGGACTTCTACACTTTATTGCAATAACACCTCAAATCTATGCTTACTACAGTACTCCAGTTCACATATTTATGTTATGTAGCAGGTTAAACCACTTCACACTATACATAGATTCAGTTCACATGTTTGGTTTGATTTCCCTGTGGTGAAGATTAGTTTGCTGATACCTCATTCATATCTGTTGCTATGATGGCTTAGTGGTTAACTACTGTGACTATAGTGTACAGGTTCCTGACTTTGAGCCTTGCAGAGGCAGTTTATTTTGTTTCTGGGCAGAACATGGGCCGTTGGATCCCGAGTGATTAAGGCACTTTAAAGCAGTTGTAAGTGGGTATGCGTGGGTTTGCGTGATGGTAAGCACTGCTAACCTCTGGTTACAGTTTCTTACACTCACTTAGCTTCTACTTTGCTTAATCTCTGTAGGCAATGCTTATCCTCAAGCAAACACACTTAAACACGCTTACTAGTGTTTATATATGCTTACTACTGCCTATTTGTGCTTAAACCTGCTTACTAGTGCCTTATTCATTATGACACTAACACTTCACATGTGCATTTAATGCAGTACTCCAGTTCACATTTAAATGTTATTTAGTAGATTATACAGCAAAAATATGTAAAAATATGTTCAAATACAGATTTCACATGAAAAATGGTATGTGATGCAGTGGGACTCGAACCAGGAATGCGTGCTCATTAGGCAGATGCTCTAACCACTACACTATTGCTGTGCTGCTTTATTTGCATATATATTCCTTGTTATTCTCTTTAGCCTTTTAAGCTGCTTTAACAGTAGCTAAGCGATGGGCAAACCCGCGCACCAACGGTTAGCTGTACTTGGGGTTTTAAAAAAAATAAACACAAGGGTTTCTTCATTTTATTTCAATGTACTGTTGCTATTGAACACATGGGGATATGCGGACATCTATGAGTGGTCTCACTCATTTATTTACACAGTCTTCTGTTCTACTTTGCAGGGGTGTGTTTATTCTGAGAGCTCTGCTCTCAGACACAACCCCCGCACTCGTCCACGCTCCGTGTAGCATTAGGAGTTCAGGCGGCGTGCCTTCATTAATATGCATGGCACGCTGCCGTCCTCCTCTTAAACTGCCGCTTCTGTGCAGGACTAGATTAGTCCTGCATGGAAGATTAGTAAATCCGGGGGTATGTGTTTTCACAGGTAGATGCTAAAATGGTTTTCACCTGGGATAGTCAGATGACAAGAAGTGATGTCATGCTGCAAGTATCTCAGCAGCAATATTTGAGGTATTAATTCAAGAACTCTCTGAGAGAGACTGGGCATTTTGTATTTTGTCTTTGACCTGACAGCATCAGCTGGAAACTCCACCCACCACATCTGTCTTGCCTGGATCTGGAAGTAAGTTAACTAGGGTACAGTAATTTATCTTGGATACAGTTAGGAATATAGTAAACTATAACTTAGATGCTTTCTTTGCTTATTTAAAACTGTCCTGCAATGTTTTAAATATTTCCTGCGATTTTGAACTCTTAAGTAGCTGTGATTATTTACTAAGTATTTTCTTGTTCTTTTATTATTTATTATTAAATACATTTAAACCTTTCATTTGTAGCTGGTCTGTCTAGAGATATTTAAGCTCTTACAGTACTTGCTTATCTATTTGATGACATTGTACAGGCCACTCCTAATAGCCTTGCTCTTAGTCAAACTACCATTTGGATTAATAGTAGCATTACACAGTAAGATTGGACACCCTTTGCTAAGGGCGTTAAAGTAGCTGATAAGTACTGGCTGGTGGCAGTGAAAACTACTTTATAGTCTGGACAGAAGAGGGCATAGCTAGTAAACCTTTGCCAGCCTTTCCCAGGTATATGTGTGTGTATAAATCAAACCTCAAAGTGTGTGTGTGTGTGTGTGTGTGTGTGTGTGTGTGTGTGTGTGTGTGTATGTGTGTGTGTGTGTGTGTGTGTGTGTGTGTCAGCTACTTGGGCAGGGACACAAAGCACTGGTTGGACAGAGAGGGTGCTACAGATTTTGGCTTGGGCACTCAGCTGAGATTTTAACCCTATAGCTGTGCCACTGGGGAGTCTTATTGGGGATCTGGAGAAAGAGGGAGAAACCAGCCCCAGACTGACTGTGGTCTCTGTGTGCTCTTAAGGGAAATTTCACTTTACTGTGTGTCTACTTGTCATCCTCCCAGTGTGTACGTCCCCCACTGTTGCCAGTGATGAGGATTGAGGCTCCTTGATTACTGGGCCAGTGGTGGGGCATCACATATTAATTGGCTGACAGTGGTGTGATATCCACATATTAGGATTCAGTGATGTGGATAATGAATTCCTGTAGCCTGTAAACAGTGGTCACTAAGGAAGGTGACTGTACTCTCAATCAGCCATACAGTGAACATTCAGAGTTTCATATCACAATTGTTTTATTTTTTTTGTTAGCTTAGTTAGTCATGGAGAGCAGGCAATGATGCCAGCAGAGGAGTATGGCAAGCTGACAAGGAGCCAGTTGGCCGAGATATGCCAAGCTAAAGGACTGGTGCATGCCAACCTGTCTAAAGCAGAAATGATTGCAGCCTTAGGCACAGCTGCATCACAGACCAGCAATCAGGAAGACAACCAGACTGGCCTTGGAGATGTACAACTCTCAGAAAATGGACAGTTCAACCTTTCCACAAAGGACTTACAAATCCATCTGGAGTTAAAGAGACTTGAACTAGAGACCGACTGTTTAGAAATAGAAGCAAGAGAGAGACTGAGATGTCTGTAGGCTGAGGAAAATGAGAAACTGTGATGTCTAGAAGCTGAGGAGAATGAGAAGCAGAGGCAACATGATAAGGAGATGCTGACTCTTCGCCAGGGTCATAGAGGTAATATGGAAGTGAGTAACAGAACCCCAGAACCCACAAAATTCAGTAAATTTCTTCCACAATTTACAGAGGGTGATAATTTTGACAGTTTTATTCATATGTCTGAAAGGATATGTAAACAGTATAATGTTGACCAAGGGCTCTGGGTATGGATCCTGAGCCTCTTACTCCATGGTAAAGCTATAACTGCTATTTCAAAATTGTCTGATACTGATTGCTTAAATTATAATACTGTTAAAAATTGTTTTTTAGAGTGTTTTAAGTTAAAACCTGAAGCTTATAGGAACATGTTTTGTGAACATAGATGCAAGGCAGATGAAAGTGCGTGTGAATATATTGCTGAACTAAGCACTTGTTTTCATAGGTGGGTGAGTGAGTGTCAGGTCACCACTCTTGAAGGGCTGGCAGACCTTTTGGTGAGGGAACAAGCCCTTAGCACTTTGCCTGAGGACATGAGAATCTGGTTAGCAGATAGACAATGCAATACTGCAGATGAGTTGGGGAAGATGGGAGACCTATACCTAGGAAGCAGGGCATCACTGTACAGGAAAGGATACCCAGTGCTGCTTATGCGTCTAAGGGAACCCATGGTTGGCAGCCTAAACTGCCCCAACAAAGTCTGCCAGTAGCAGGGGAAGCCACTAGTTCAGGTACAACAGTCAGGACTAAGGGTTACATGTTTTAAATGCAACCAGTGGGGCCATGTAGCATATAGATGTCCATGAAGGCAAGGTGGGGAACATAAGGTGGGAGAGCCAGTAAGTGGGAATGACAGAATACCAGCAGTGAGTTGTCTGGAGACAACAAGGGTACCAAACTACCACAAGAGGTTATAGCCTATCTTAGTAAATGGGAAACAGGCCACTGCTAAGAGAAAGACACAGTCTCTGACCTAACTATTGTGAAGCCTGCAATGGTTAAAGAGGAGCACTACTTGCTTGGGCAGTCTACTTCAGTAAGGGATTTAGGAGGGACCCCATTCCAAATACCTTTGGCTGGGGTTCACCTTGACTGGGAGGGTGGAAAAGGAAGCCAGCAAGTAGGTGTGTTTGAGGATATCCCTGCAGATATCCTGATAGGGAATGATTTTGATAATGCAGTACCTTGTTTGCATGCAGTGACATGTAGTCAGGCTTGAAGACAAGCATGTGGGTCTGGTAGCCTGGAGGAGGGGACCCAGACAGACCACACACTTGAAGCTAGGACTGGTGTGGTGGTTACTTCAGGGAGATAGCTACCCTGTAGCAGTGAGACTGAAAGTGAACCACAGCTGCTTGTGGGCACTGATGTTCCTTTGGACAGAGTGATTGCAAGGGCTGAGGTGAGTAGTAGTACCCAGGCTGACAGTAAGGCACCACTGTCAGAGAATACCAGACTTCCTGTGGAAGGGGAGCTGGGAAGGGTTACAAAGAGAGTGTTTGAGCAAGGCTCAGCTCTCAAGCCCTACATTACAAGGCCTGAGGGAGGTAGCTAGTGAGGCACCTGATTCTCAAGGGAAGGGGGAATCTGTATACTGGGACAAAGGGTTACTGTATAGACAGTGGACCCCTGAGGGAAGGCTAGAGGGTGAGAAAATACAGCAGTTGGTAGTGCTCAGAACCTACTATCTGGCACTTCTAGCCATAGCCCATGATATTCCCTTTGCAGATCATATGGTCATAAAGCATACCAAGAAACTTATGCAGAGTTTTTATTGGCCTGGGATTTCCAGAGATGTAACAGGGTACTGCAGGAACTGTGAGCAGTGCCAAAAGGTAGGCAATACAGGGGACAAGGCCAAATCTCCTTTGATGCCTTTGTCTGTGATTAAAGACCCATTTCAGAGGGTAGCTATGGATATTGTGAGACCTCTTAGTACCCCAAAAAGTATATCCTAGTGGTAGTAGATTATGCTACCAGATACCCTGAAGCAGTGGTTCTGTCCTCCATTGAGGCAGAAAAGGTATCAAATGCTTTGTTAGAAATTTTCGGCAGGGAAGGTTTCCCAAAAGAAATACTGACTGACAGAGGTGCAAATTTCATGTCACACATGCTGGCTTGTCTTTGGAAGTACTGTGGGATGAAGCGCCTAAAGACCACTCCTACCATCCCCAGACTAATGGTCTTGTTGAGAGGTTAAACTCTACACTCAAGATCATGCTACTGGCATTTGCAGACCAGTTTAAGAGGGAGTGGGAAAATATTTGCCCCATCTGTTGTTTGTTTATAGAGAGGTGCCCCAGGAATCCACAGTTTTTTCACCCTTCAAGTTGCTGTATGGGCATAGGGTGAGAGGACCGCTAGATTTGATTCGAGATGAGTGGGAGGGTGAGTGTGAATCCCACAAGGAGTCTGTTGTGGCATATGTCCTAAACCTCAGGACAGGGCTCATGGAGCTCACAGGCTTTGCCCAGGAGAACTTGGCAGAAGCCCACCAGCAGAAAAAGGTCTGGTATGACAGGAATGCTTGAGCTAGAGAGTATGTTGAAGGGCAGCAGGTAATTGTTCGCATTCCTGTCAGACACAACAAGCTGCAGGCAGCTTGGGAGGGACCCTTCAAAGTGGCAAGGAAGGTCAGTGATGTTAACTACATGGTAGAACTGCTAGGCAGTAGGCAGGGGCACAAACTGTACCATGCTAAAATGATGAAACCTTACCAAGATAGGGAGGCTCTGGTGCTAAATATTTGCAGTACAAGGCAGGTTGAGTCTGAGGGGGATCTATGGTTGCAGGGAGCCAGCCAGACAAATCCCAAATTACTATGGTGGAGCCTAGAGTTGCAGGCATATGATAGGACAGTGCAGCACTGTACTGGGGCTAGCAATGCCAAGGCAGCTGGAATCTCAAGACACGGTATGGGGTAGTGTATTCCAAGACAGGCTCACCCTCTCAAGCAACATTTCTCAAGGTTCACTTGAAAAACTAGCTTGAATTTTCACGGGGGGAGAAATGTCACAAAAGGAAATGCTGCCAACCCAGCTATCTGGAATTTTGTAAATAATTCTATGCCATTTGTGAATATTAATATGATTTATGTAGAAGTGTGATGGAAGAAGATACTATCAGCCCAGCTGGCTGGAATTTTGTAAGTGGCTGTGTGTCATTTGTAAATAGCATCATGATTCACATGCCTTGTTACAAATAAATTAGAACTGTATGCCATATTGTACAGATGTGTGCTGAAGAGATATTTTAGTATTAAGCAGAAATGTATATGTACTGTTGTTAGGGTTACCATCTGTCCCACTTTGCAAGGGACAGTCCCTCTTTGCGCAGTTGCGTCCTGCAAAAAAATTGTAAAAATGGCAAATGTCCTGAGATTTTAGGACATAATTTTTCCTATATTTTATGTAATAGTTGCATAAAACATTTATTCTGTATCTCAAACACCTAAATGTTATAAGAAACTGAATAAGCAACCAAAATGCTACAAGAATAAGCTTTTATTTAGGCAAAAAAGTGAAGTTCTGTCCTTTGTACTCACCGTGGGTATGTTTCGGCCTGCAAAGTCTGATGTTTGTACCAGAAATGTCCCACTTCGGGCATTTGAAAAGGTGGCCACCCTAACTGTTGTAACTGTTTACATATACATTTTAACAGGGGAGACTGAAACACAGGATATTAACTTGCAAAACATCAAAAGGGTAGTTGCGATTGAAGTACTTTATTGCTGGGCCATAAAAAGAGATGTTATCTTTTAGTTTCAGTGCAACAGGAGACATAATGTCTAGAACTAGAAGTTTTTTGTATTGTCTTTAAAGGCAGAGGAATGTAAATTATTTTACAATTTCCACCATTTGCCAAAAGATCTAAGGTATATGTGTTTTTGCAGGTAGATGATAAAATCAATGGTTTTGACCTGGGATAGTCAGATGACAAGAAGTGGTGTCTTGCTGCAAGTATCCCAGCAGCAATATTTGAGGTATTAATTTAAGAACTCTCTGAGAGAGTGTACATTTTGTATTTTGTCTTTGACCTGTAAGTATCAGCTGGAAAACCCACTCACGACATCTGTCTTGCCTGGCTCTGGAAATACGTTAACTAGGGTACAGTAATTTCGCTTAGATATATTTAGGAATATAGTGAACTATAGCTTAGATATTTTCTTTGTTTAAGACTGTCCTGCAATGTTGATTTAAATATTTCCTGTGATTTTGAACTCTGTAGTAATTGTGTTTATTTACTATTTTCTTATTCTTTTATTATTTATTAGGAAATATATTTAAACCTTTCAATTGTGGCTGGTCTGTCTAGAGATATTTAAGCTGTTATAGTACTTGCATATCTATTTGGTGACACTGTGCAGACCACTCCTAATAGCCTTTCTCTTGGCCAAACTACTGTTTGGATTAATAGAAGCATTACACAGTAAGACTGGACACCCTTTGCTAAGGGCCTTAAAGTAGCTGATAAGTATTGGCCGGTGGCAGGGAAAACTACCTTATAGTCTAGATAGAAGGAGGCATAGCTAGTAAACCTGTGTTAGCCTTTCCCAGGTGTGTGTGTGTGTGTGTGTGTGTGTGTGTGTGTGTGTGTGTGTGTGTGTGTGTGTGTGTGTGTGTGTGTGTGCATATCAAACCTCAAAGTGTGTGTGTGTGTCTGTGTGTGTGTGTGTGTGTGTGTGTGTGTGTGTGTGTGTGTGTGTGTGTGTGTGTGTGTGTGTGTGTGTGTGTGTGTGTGTGTGTGTGTGTGTGTGTGTGTGTGTGTGTGTGTGTGTGTGTGTGTGTGTGTGTGTGTTCTGTGTCAGCTACTTGGGCAGGGACACAAAGCACTGGATGGACAGAGAGGGTGTTACAGGTCTTGGCTTGGCCGCTCAGCTGAGATCTCAACTCTATAGCTGTGCCAATGGGGAGTCTTACTGGGGATCTGGAGAAAGAGGAAGAAACCAGCACCAGATTGACTGTGTGCTCTTAAGGGAAATTGCACTTTACTGTGTGTGTACTTGTCATCTTCCCAGTGTGCACATCCCTCATTGTTGCCAGTGATGAGGACTGAGGCTCCTTGATTACTGGGCCAGTGGTGGGGCATCACAGGAAGGACAATGTTTTAGATAATATTTGAAAGTCTAGATGGGAGATGTGCAGACCATCCCTGACAAAACAGTGTGGTCTCTTGACCATCTCCTTCTATGCCGACAAATATTGCACCCCCTTAGAATGACACCGGAAACTACTCCAATTATTAAAGTGAGTCATCTTTTGTTCGTATTGTGGCATCATTCTTGGAGAAGGTAAAATGCTGCTCAATGCTAGGCTCATACCAGCCTGGGACACATATTTTGAGAACTCCATGATGTCTCTCTTTATATAGTATACAGGGGTATATCTCAGGTCATTTATACCCACATGGACTATGACTAAGTCATACTGGTACTTGTAGTCCACTGACCTGAGTGCATGGGTAATGTGGCGGATCCTGGCCCCTGATAAGCAATTCATTGTGACTTTCTCTTTACTCAGCCTAGTAAGAGGGACATCAGTTTGCCTCAAAATGGAGTCTACAATGACCAGAATTTTGGTTTCTGTAGTGGCTTGCCTTATGAGCTTATAAGTAGAGGCTCCATGAGATGTGGCTGAAAGTGTTAATGTGGGTGTTGTTTTGAAGGAGTGCATTCGGGGCTGCTGAGGTTATTTGTTATGTGTACACGATTGAGGAGGTCTTTGGGATTACATTTAAGTGACTCAGCATATGTGGGTACTAATGATAACTTTATTTACATTAGGAGTGCTTTTATGTGAGAGCTTTGCCTTGAGTGACATTGTGTAAATATGTCTCTTACATACTATATCAGTTTGTTTGAGAATTAACTTGTCAGTAAACATGAGACAATTTCTACATTGCCTCAGGATGCCTGTATCTACCAAGCTGGCAATGAAGACAGTGGAAAAATTCATATCCATGGCAACAGACCCTTTCTATTGATTAGACAGTTGGAGTGAGAATATAATGAAATATCAGGAGTATCTGGTTTGCAACACTGGGGGCATTGCTTGGTACTGCAAACTAGTTGTCCTGTGTGCAACTAGGTATTGTGGAAATTTCAGTGATGCTTTTAAAGGAAAAATGTCACTCCAGGTGTCTACATCTATACAGGGCACAGCCAAGCAGTTGAGGGAGAAACTAGTAAGAAAACTCTGATGATTTGTGGATGAACTATTTAGGTATTCTGAAGTTAGAAGCAAATAGCAGTACTTACTGAAAAAAAAGAATTAGCTTGTCAATAATGATGAAAAGAGGGAAGTCACCTGAATGCCACTGCCTGACTACTTCTAGTGCTGTTCTCACCACAGCTTCATGCTGCTGGGATATAATGCTCCTTTGCTTCTTCTGTCACCAGAAGCAAAACAGTAGGGCCAATTCCAAAATGAGAAGCAGGCCACAGGCTGTTTGGTGATCCACAGTCTTGTTCCAGATGATGCAAATGATGCAAGGGTTTGTGGCTTGTTGTTGCCTTTTCCTAGCAGATGCCTTGCATAGCAAACAGACCAGTCAGGAACGTTAAACACAGACACTCAATGCCCAGCCAGAAACAGTCAGGAATCACTCTGGTCCTTCTCTCACCAGGATAAAACTATAAGCACAAATTTCATGCTGACACCTATGAAACAGTTATTAGGCTTTCCAGTGATCAGCAGTCTCCAGGAAATAATGTGCATGTGCTCCTTCCCTCACCAGGAACAAAACAGAATCACTAATCCCAAGATCATTGCTGAGAGGCAGAATGTGGACTCTCCAACAATTGGTGGTCTTGGACTCGATCTTGCAGATTTTAAAGTTGAGATGGAAAAATGGGTTAATATCCTAAGAGCTGCAATGTGCACTAAGCAGTTAGATATGAAAGAGGGGGTTACTTAAGCCTTAGCTATCTAAGTGGAGAGCCACTAATTTTAGATAGATTGGAAGGGGGTAAGAACTTTGTATTCTGGTTCTATGGAATACAGTGGGATGGTCAATAAATTAAAGTAGTTGAAGGGGATGTGATTTCACAAAATGATAATTGTGTACTTACTTAAAACAGCCAATGTATGAGGAGAGGGAAGGAGATACAGTAGGTGGTCAAATTAACATAAGGGGCAGGCAACTAGAAAGACAGTTAAATTTAAAAACACAGCACCTCCTGGGTAGGAGGATGAGGGAAAATTTTATTTCTTTGTGACTCACACCAGACACAGCTGTGGTCTCTTTCCTTGTTCAAATATGCAATTAAAAGCATAATGCATGTAAAACATAGTGTAAAGAAAATAAATCACACTATACAAAATAGAAGAAGACAATGAAACAATACAAAATACAAGAAAGCAAAAACAAACTATCCTTTCCCTCACAGCAAGCTATGGCAGAGTCTGGGTGAGGTTTTCCAGTAAAGCCCTGAAATGTTTTATTTAACCTCTTATATAAAAAGGCTTGGTTCCTAGCTCTACCCCGGAGTCATGAGGTACTCATTTTCAAACTGGAGATAATTAGGTAAACCAATAGTGCATTCTTTGTAATGCATGTGGCAGATGATGGGAAGTCAAATGCTGTCACTGCACAGTCTCCTCTCCTTAAGACCACTCAAAATAAGGAACTCTTCCTGCATTATGGCCTGTGGACTTGTATTCCTTAGCTAATGATATAGCAGCTGATCTATAGGACAACCACTCAACTGTTCACATTCTGCTTATTGGAATGCATATTACCCAGACTGATGCTTCAAAGACAATGCTGTGTGAATGGTAACTCAACCCATAGCTTGCAAATTGCACAGTTGTGATCTTTGCAATTGTAGTCTGGAAATGAAGGGGAGGGAATTAATATGAAATTCACCTTGTCCCTGCCAGGTGTAGAGGTGAAGTAGTACACAAATACCAGTGCCCTGCCAGTAGGTGTGCTGCTGTAATATTTAAATGTGCTTTGCCAAAGCTTGATGAGGTTGTTTGATAAAATTTCAGATTTTCAGTACTGAAGTTTTACAAAGTCACATTTAAAACCCCTGAAATTTGACATTTCATAGTATACATCGACTGCTCATACTTCACCTACCAGTGTGGGGGTGGCACACAAATCCCTTGTGAGCCACTGGAATGTCCTTATGTGCATTTCATTCACCGTTATCTAGCCAATTTGAATGTTTCAGTCCCATTAAATCCAAAGCACTCCTGTCACCAGTCACTACCTACCATACTGATGCTGCTAATTGATTATGTGCTGAATATAATGGGTAACATCAAACAGCTAATATTTATATATTAAACCTCAAACATTAATATTACCGAAGATGCTTATATTTGAAAATAAAATCATTGAATGGCCATAGCTGACCAACATACAGGAAGTACCATGATGCATAAGGTAAGCTAAAGAAACCCTTTTATAAATGTGCCCTATTCCCCACTGTAGTGCGATCTTGTAGTTGGTATCTTAAGTTAGGAGGTGTGGGGAGGTGCAGCCTCCACATTGGGAAGTGTAGGGGGCATAGCCCTCACTTTGGTCGACAGGGTTTACAGCATGCATCATAGGATTTTGCAATGTTGGCCAACTATGGCCATTCAATAATTTTATTTTCAAAAATAAATATCTTTGGTAATATTAACATTCAAGGTTTAGCATTCAAGTATTAGCCGTTCAATGTTAGTTTTATTCGATGAGTGAACATAGACCAGTATATCATATGCAGTGTATATACTACTGTTAGCCTTACTCACCTTACACACAGTATAAGATAAAGCCATTACCTGAGTGCATCAGCATACTATATTCTGATTGTGACTGTGATGAACAGTGTATATGGCATTTTTGGTTGATGTGCACTGACTTTATGTGTTGTACATAGTCTAACTGCATTCACAATGCATGTGTATTGAATGCACTGCCTTTAGTCTGACCATATTACTAAAGTTGCTCAGTACAGCTGTACTCATGTTGCAGGGCACTATCATCAGTCTGACCACATCACCTTGCACAATTGCTGAGCATAATAGTTCAATACAGCCATACTAAAAGTGCATGCATACTTACGGCACTACATTCAGTTTGACCACATCATCTTGCACACTTTCAATACATGGTAGTTCAGTACAGATGTAATCACAGTCATTCTTACACAGTGGACTACCTCCATTCTGAGCACATTACCTTGCCCTCTTTATGTACAAGGTAGCTCAGTACAACTGTACTCACGGCATGTGCACACAAAGTGCATTACTTTCAGTCTGACCACATTACCTTGCACACTTTCTGTAAATAGTAGTTCAGTATAGATGTACTTACAGTACATTCTTATACAGTGCACTACCTACAGTCTGAGCACATCAGCTTACATACTTTATGTTTATGGTAGTTTAGTACAGATGTACTCACAGTGAGTGCATACTCAGTACATTACTTTCAGTCTGACCACATTACCTTGTACACTTACTGTACATGGTAGATCAGTACAGCTGTACTCGTGGTTTGTGCATACACATTGCGCTACCATCAGTCTGTCCGCATCTGTACATGGTAGTTCAGTACAGCCGTACTAACAGTGCATGCATACTTATGGCACTACCTTCAGTCTGACCACATTACCTTGCACAATTTCTATACATGGTAGCTCAGTACAGATATAATCACAGTACATTATTGCTCAGTGCACTACCTTCAGTCTGAGCACATCAGCTTGCACACTTTCTGTTCATGATAGTTTAGAACAGATGTACTCACCGTGAGTACATACTCATTGCATTACTTTTAGTCTGACCACATTACCTTGTAAACTTACTGTACATGGTAGATCAGTACAGCTGTACTCATGGTTTGTGCATACAAAGTGCACTACCATCAGTCTGACCACATCACCTTGCACACTTTCTGTTCTGGGTAGATCAAGACAGAGGTACTTACACTGTGTGCATACACTGTGCACTGCCTTCAGTCTGACCACATTACTTTGACTTGCATATTTAATGCACATGGCAATTCAGTCCAGCTATATTCATAGTATATTTCTTACTCAATGCACTATATTAAGTCTTATATAACTGATCATATCTACTGCACATGGTGCTTCATGTATGATTATATTTGCAGAGCACCTATATATGGTATGTTTATTTAATGCTCAGCCAGATAAGTGGGATGATCTACATTTTATTTTTCACTGCCACATTCTGGGACAGGGGAAAAATATACAACATTGCACTGAGATACAATATACTATAACAAATTCATTACCAATAAAAGAAGCCAGTAGATGAATTTCAAGAAACAAGGTTAGTTGTAATTGAAGAGTTCAATATTATTATTATGATTTAACAGTCCAAATATCTTTTGCATTTTGCAAATACGTTTGGTATATGCATCTCCTGAAACCCCCTTATCAACAGTATGATCTTGTAAATCCAAACACTTAAAAACATACAATTCAAACAAAAAAAGGTAAATTCCAAAGCTCACATTTCTAATCTTTAATAGTGCCTTTTTTAGGGAAGGCTCAAAAGACAAACCCACCACTGTAAATAACACAAGTAACCAAAAACTGAGGGTAATGCTACTCAATGCCAGAAGTCTAAACCTCAAAATGCATGCACTTGAGGCACTCCACAGTATGGAGAACATTGATATCTGTGCAGTAACAGAAACCTGGTTTAAGGCTCCAGAGAGCACCCCAGCACTACCAGGTTATAACTCATACCATACTTTTCGGCCACAGAACCCGGACCGAAACACAAACGGTGGGGGTGCATCCATATTCATCAAGGATACCCAAACCTCCAGGTTAGTGGCGCAGCACAATACCTCAGAAATCATTCATGTGCAACTAACAATGGGCAAAACTGCAATTCAAATTGTAGCTTGCTACAGATCATCCACCATGATCCAGGACCCCCATTCCTCATTTCTGGAGACACTGGAAAATATGAAGGTCCTACCAAATGCCCTAATACTGGGTGATTTCAATTACCCAAACATTAACTGGGAGGACTACTCAAGTACTAACACCCTTGCCCAATGCTTCCTAGAATTTATAAACTCGAATGCCCTGGATCAACTGGTCAATACCCCCACCAAAGGTGACAACATATTGGACCTGGTCATCACCAACATGGGCGACTGGTGTTCCACACCGGAGGTCAACCCCTTGCTGGTTAGATCAGACCATAGACTAATCACTCTGGATATCCACATTCTGCCCCCACCCCCAATCAAGGAAACCACTGTGAAAAACTTTTAAAAAGCAAACTTCACATTACTTAAGACCGAGGTGGAAAGTTTCACAGTCCCCATGCTAAAGGACAATGCCGTCCAAGCTGCTGACCCCTTTGCAAAGGCAGTCTATGAGCACCTGCAAGAATGCATGGATCATGCTATCCCAAGCAAAACCAAGACTCACTTCTCCAAGAAAAGGAAACCAGTCTGGTGGACCCCTGCCATAAACAAGCTATACAATAGAAGGAGGAAACTAGTACAGAAAAGAGTAAAACCCCAAGAAGGAAAGACATCCGTGATCAGTATCAGCTAGAAACTACGATCCCTCATAAAATCATCCAAGGCTAGCTTCAAAAGAAAAATTGGCAAGGACTCCAAAGATAACCAAAAAGCGTTCTTTAGCTATGTCAAGAACCTAAGTGGAAACTTTAAAATCTGCTCAAAGTTAGTGCAGAATGGCACAAAATACACTGAACCGACTGATATTGCCAACATTCTGTCAGACAGGTTTAGTGCAAACTTCACCCCCCTCTCACCCCCTAAAGGGCCCATAACCATACCAGAAGAATGTAGAGCACCAGCAATCACTGACACACAGGTTAAAACAGCCCTATCTAAAGTCACAAACAGCTTCAATGTGACTGGACGGTGTCCCAGGCTGTGTCTTACATGAGCTCCAAAATGAACTAACCCCTCACCTAAACACACTGTTCAAACTCAGCCTCTCTACAGGCTACGTACCCGTAGAGTGGCGCACAGCAACAGTTAGCCCGATCCACAAAAGTGGAGCCACAACAGACCCTAGGAACTATCGCCCTATAAGCCTGACTAGCCTGGTCTGCAAGGCTATGGAGCACATCATCATGGAACTCATTAACAGAGACATTGGGAACCTCCAAACATTGGACCCTACCCACTCTGGCTTTGTTACCTGGTGGACTTCTTTGAGACAGTTTCCAAGACTTTAGATGAGGGAAAGGAAGTCCACACAGCCTACCTAGACATTGCAAAGGCTTTTGACACCATTCCCCATTCTGGTATTTTAGACAAGCTCAACCAAAACTGAGAAAAACACACTTTATAATAGCAAAGCTTTCGGATAAAATCCTTCCTCAATACTAATACAAACAAATCTAAAAACCAAATGGTTTAAATACAGGTCACTGAAGTCACATGACCAGCAGTCCAAAAATCATGTGACCACAATTATATAAAACAAATCATTAAAATTAGAAAAATTAGAAAAACCATTAAAAAAAACATTATCGCAACCTAGTATGTTGCAATTTAACAAGAACAGGTTTCAAGGTAATCATATTATTTAAACCTGGAAAATGGTCAGAGTTCAACCTAAGAATCCATTCATACTCTTTTAATTCAAGTAAATTACCACTATCACCACCTCTGGCAGGAGGCCGTATTACATCAATAACTCTAAAGGAGAATCTATGCTCAATACCTGAGTCAACTATGTGCTTATACAAGGCATTACTGTCAATGGCCCTTCTAATCTCCGATTTGTGTTCAATGATGCGTTCTTTTAGCTTTCTAGTGGTCTTACCCACATAGAATGCAGTACATTTCACACAATTAGCTAAGTACAGCACATTAGATGTAACACAAGTGGTAGAAAAATTAAACTGATAAACTTTACTACTAATAGGATGTTTGAACTTATCACTGCAACCAACCACAATATCAGAACAGCAGGAACAATTCAAACAACCATACGTGCCGGGCTTAGTGGTAAAAGTCCTCTCTACAGGCCTGAAAAAATCTTTGTAACATAACATATTCTTCAAGGACTTCATATTTCTATATGAGAAAAAAGGCCTGTCACCAAGAATGTCTTTAATCTCACTAGAGGCCATTAGTACAACCCAATTCCTCTGTATTATTTGTTTTACAAAACAAGTCAAGGTATTATAACTAGTAAGATACCTAGTGCATACTTTTGAACATTCTAGGTTAACAGAACCATCATCATCCCAAGGAAAATCGGCTTCAATATTGTCTTCCTATTAACTAAAACTTTATTTTTTAAATCTAAAACTAGTTTAGAATCATAACCACTATCCAGAAACTCTTTGGACATCTCATCCAACTGTAAATTAAATGTAGCATCATCAGTATTTAATCTACTAACTCTATTAAACTGTGAAGTAACAATCCCTTAAAGACATGTGGGGCATGCATGCTGGAATAATTAATGTATCTATCAGAGTTTATCTCCTTTTTGTGAATACTGGTATGGATAGAACCCTCACGTAGTTGTATCTTAACATCCAAGAAATTAATCTCACTATCAGAGGCATCCATCTTAAATTTCAAGAAACTGGTGGTTGCATTTAAATAATGAACAAATTCATTCAACTGTGAAAGGGAACCTTTCCAAACCATAAAACAATCATCAACGAAACGTTGATAAAAACATATATTACTTACAAAAGAATTATCCAAATTATAAATATAAGCTTTCTCCCATTGGTATAACACCAAGTTGGCATAAGTGTTAGCCACAGAAGTACCCATGGCTACACCAGTGAGTTGCAAATATAAGCATTCATCAAACAGAAAAATATTGTTCCTCAAAACTACATCTGAATATTTGTTCTCTTCTAGATGTAGTTTTGAGGAACAATATTTTTCTGTTTGATGAATGCTTATATTTGCAACTCACTGGTGTAGCCATGGGTACTTCTGTGGCTAACACTTATGCCAACTTGGTGTTATACCAATGGGAGAAAGCTTATATTTATAATTTGGATAATTCTTTTGTAAGTAATATATGTTTTTATCAACGTTTTGTTGATGATTGTTTTATGGTTTGGAAAGGTTCCCTTTCACAGTTGAATGAATTGTTCATTATTTAAATGCAACCACCAGTTTCTTGAAATTTAAGATGGATGCCTCTGATAGTGAGATTAATTTCTTGGATGTTAAGATACAACTATGTGAGGGTTCTATCCATACCAGTATTCACAAAAAGGAGATAAACTCTGATAGATACATTAATTATTCCAGCATGCATGCCCCACATGTCTTTAAGGGGATTGTTACTTCACAGTTTAATAGAGTTAGTAGATTAAATACTGATGATGCTACATTTAATTTACAGTTGGATGAGATGTCCAAAGAGTTTCTGGATAGTGGTTATGATTCTAAACTAGTTTTAGATTTAAAAATAAAGTTTTAGTTAATAGGAAGACAATATTGAAGTTATTTTTCTTGGGGATGATGATGGTTCTGTTAACCTAGAATGTTCAAAAGTATGCACTAGGTATCTTACTAGTTATAATACCTTGACTTGTTTTGTAAAACAAATAATACAGAGGAATTGGGTTGTACTAATGGCCTCTAGTGAGATTAAAGACATTCTGGTGACAGGCCTTTTTCTCATATAGAAATATGAAGTCCTTGAAGAATATGTTATGTTACAAAGATTTTCAGGCCTGTAGAGAGGACTTTACCACTAAGCCCGCACGATGGTTGTTTGAATTGTTCCTGCTGTTCTGATATTGTGGTTGGTTGCAGTGATAAGTTCAAACATCCTATTAGTGGTAAAGTTTATCAGTTTAATTTTTCTACCACTTGTGTTACATCTAATGTGGTGTACTTAGCTAATTGTGTGAAATGTACTGCATTCTATGTGGGTAAGACCACTAGAAAGCTAAAAGAACGCATCATTGAACACAAATCGGAGATTAGAAGGGCCATTGACAGTAATGCCTTGTATAAGCACATAGTTGATTCAGGTATTGAGCATAGATTCTCCTTTAGAGTTATTGATGTAATACGGCCTCCTGCCAGAGGTGGTTATAGTGGTAATTTACTTGAATTAAAAGAGTATGAATGGATTCTTAGGTTGAACTCTGACCATTTTCCAGGTTTAAATAATATGATTACCTTGAAACCTGTTCTTGTTAAATTGCAACATACTAGGTTGCGATAATATTATGTTTTTTTTAATGTTTTTTTCTAATTTTTCTAATTTTAATGATTTGTTTTATATACTTGTGGTCACATGATTTTTGGACTGCTGGTCATGTGACTTCAGTGACCTGTATTTAAACCATTTGGTTTTTAGATTTGTTTGTATTAGTATTGAGAAAGGATTTTATCCGAAAGCTTTGCTATTATAAAGTGCGTTTTTCTCAATTTTAGACAAGCTCACCAGCCTGAACATAAACCCCTATGTCACGAGATGGGTTGCCAATTTGCTCACGGATAGAACCCACACGGTGAGAGTTGCAGGCTCTAGGTCCAACTCTAAACCGGTAAAAAGTGGCGTCCCCCAGGGCTCAGTCCTGGGACCCCTCCTGTTCAGTACATACTTCTCAGAGGTACAGGCAAGCACAGGAGGACTATGGCTGACCAAGTTCTCAGACAGCTGCAAACTGGATGCCATAACTGACTCTCCGGCTGATACAGACATCCTCCAGAAGAGTCTCACTGAGACGGATACCTGGTGTAAAAATTCTGGCCTCAAGCTAAATGCCAAAAAGTGCATAGCCATTCCCTTTGGAAAAAAACAAAGTACCCGTGAACTACCACATACGTGGTAGTCCCCTAAATACAGAAAATGCAATAAGGGATCTGGGGGCCCAAGTAGATAGTAATCTCTCCTTTGATAATCATATTGCCAAGGTGGTTAGAAAATTATTCTATGTGGCCCACCTAATCACAAAAGGGTTCACATCTAGAACAAAAGAGGTTATTGTGCCCCTCTACTCATCACTCATCAGACCCATCATAGAGTACAACACCCCATTTGGGATGTACCTTACAAGACACCTGCAACAGCTGGAAAGACCACAGAAGTACCTCACCAAGAGGATTACTGGCCTCAAACAGATGCCCTATGCAGCCCGACTGAAGAAACTCCAGTTGTACTCGGTTGCATACCGCTTACTCAGAGGTGATCTCTGCCTGACATACAAGGCTATGTCCAACCCAGAATTGATGGACATACTCCACCTAAAACAAAAAACAAATCCCTGAGAGCCACATGCTCTAGGGATCTAAACCTCACCACAAAGATAAATAGGACATGCTGGAGGGATAGATTCCTGTCCCAGAGACTCCTCATGCTATGGAACAGGATTCCAATCTACATTAGGTAGAGCCCCTCACTAGCACTCTTCAAGAGAAACCCTGATGAGTGGATGGGAAACAGAAAATTTACCCCAGGGATCACTCCAGTGGCTCTGCTGGACAGAGGCACAGGGAACTAATGGCTCTGCTGGACAGAGGCACAGGGAACTAATCTAAGGGGGGGCAGCAAAAGCCAACACATTCTGGCTAGGCTTATAGACGCCCTCAGGCCGATAGCCTAGTACTTACCTATGAACCTATGAACCTATTAAAACAACACTATAGGTGACTTTACCCCATCCACTTTAAGAATGGGAGGCTGGACATCCTACACCTCTGCTAGTTATACACACTAACTCAGAGGTTGCTGTACCTTGGAGTTGGAGAAATACTACTGAGTTACTGCAGGCTCTGAATTATTGAGTTCTACTCTTCTGAAGATTGGATTTACTGTCCTTGGAATTGCTGTAGTCACATCTTGGGTATTTATTGTCAGCAGAAAAAAAAACATTAATTAGTTTGGTCACAGATTAAGGCTATAGAAACAATAACATGTTTTAAACCTATGTACTTGAATGCTATGAGTCACCTGTCAGCAGTTAGTCACTGAGCTGCCAGATTCATGACTGCTAACAGGAGTGACAACAGTTGCCTTGAACTCACAGTCAAAGTAAATTTAAATATGAAAAAAAGAAAAGTTGAAAATGAAAAATGAAATCATCTTTTTGCTTTAATCTTTCAAATAAAACAATTTTGTGAACATTAAAATCGGTTGTCTCACTGAACAGTATATATTCAGTACTGCAATTAATTTGCGTGGTAACACTAGCATGTACTGTGTCTGCCTTTCCATGGCTTTAGTGAAACAAGGCAGCCTATAACTTGGTCTGTAGACACAAAACACAAACCATCATGATCCATGTTGCAGGTTTAGTTGTGAATGAGTTAAGTTTGTGTTACCAGTGACAGATAACCAACAAAATACTTCATATATCAAACTCTGAAGCTGCAGTTTTGAACCTAAGCAAAAGCAAGTACTTTAAGCCTAGCATTCAAAAATACCTGTACAGGAAAATGCTACTCATGATTTTTTCAATTATTTTTTTCATGACGAACAAAGACTTAACAAAACCACCACGGCTTCCAGTGTGATAAAAGTCCAATTTATTGCATAAGACAAGTGCTTTCACATAGACACTCTACGCTTCTTCAGATCCTTAAAACAATGCCTCAATACAAAACATTTTATAGCAGCAAAATCACAGTCCAAGTATCAATTAAATTATTAAACAATTAAATAATAGAACAACTGACATTAATTACCCTCTATATAAAAGGCTAAAACCATTTACTTAAAGTGCCATGCATCCAACTCTGGTTTAATACAAATGCTACTGTTCAAACCAGGATAGATGTGTGCTTGTACCTTAAAATTCCATTTCAATTCCATGCGTTCAGTAACATTATTATTATTATCACCACCTCTCTTATTCATTTCAACAGTTTGTAAAACCCTAAAACTAAATGTATGAAGTGAAAATTCTACTATGTGCTTGGCTAGAGCATTGCATAAATTCCTATTCTTAATATCATATAAATGGTGGTGCACTCTATTCCTAAGACGTTTCGTGGTTTTGCCAACATAAAAACAGCTGCACCCATCATATGTAGCCAGGTAAATGAGGTAAGTAGTATTGCAGGAGGCACAAAATCTCGGTTCAAATTCATAACATCGAGTTGGATGCTTAAACTTTTGAACTCGTGTCATACTACTACACATCTTACACTTCTTACAGGGGAAAGTACCAAGTTCTCCCTCTTGAGTTAAAGTGCAAGTTCTATTACCACGTAATATCTGTTTCATATTCTGATTGTTCTTATATACAAACTTAGGCTGTTCTCCAACCAATTTCATAGTATCCCTATACGCCATAAGAAAATGCCAATTTCTATTAAAAATTTAATGTATTCTCTTATTATCTGTAGTATATCTAGCTACTAAATGAATTCCATATTTTCCTTCACATCGTGTGGTACCTCTATGTGGTAAGTTATCACTGTCAAGGGAACTCACCCTATCACTGATTATCTCATCCCTTAACCTAGAAAAATCAGACCCTCTGTAACATCTATCTAAAAATAACTGTTCCAAAGTATTTACTTCCTGATAAAGAACAGACCTATCTTCACAAAGCCTCTTCACCCTATTCAATTGACCCTTCATAATGTTAGGGAAAATGTGTTTAGGATGCATGCTGCTATGATCCAACAAGCTATTATGCCAACATTCCTTACGGAACAAGCCTGTAGCTATTTTCCCCAGATTATTCTTATACAATTTCACATCCACAAAATCCAGGGCTTCAAATGAATACATAGCTACAAGCTTCTAAAAATCTGTTGTATTTCCCAAATACGTAATAAATTCATTAAGGAGGGTTATCCCCACATCCCACAGCATAAAAATATCATCCACAAAATGTCTATAAAATTTTATATGGGTACAAAAATCACTAGTAAACAAACATTGTGTCTCCCAAAAGTGTACCACCAAATTTGCATAGGAATTAGTGCAAGGGGTGCCCATAGCGACACCCCATCACTGCAGATAAATTTGTTCTTCATACATCAATACATTGTTTGAAAGAATCAGTTCAAGCAAAGTACATATCAAAATAACATCACCATCAAACATACTATGCCTACTTAAAAGTGCTCTTATAGCTTCCATGCCATACTCATTTGGTATGGAAGTAAATAAACTTTGTACATCCATGGTCACCATCAGTATACCCACTGTATCCACATTCTCTCCATATTTATTCAAATCATCAATAAACTGTGTAGTATCCTTTAGCATGGTGGAAATCTCTCTCACTAAGGGCCCTAGTTTACCTTCCACATAAATAGAAAGATGTTCCATGCACCATCCCCCTCCATCCACTATGGGTCTCATTGGGGGGGGTAATGCATCGACTTGTGAATCTTAGGCAACCCTTTGATGCAGGGAATTAATGGATATTCCACATGTAAAAAAGAATATAAAGTATCATCAATTTGTCTACATACAAGTAGATCATAAAGCATATCATTTACATTACTCACAATTTTACAATATTTAGTGTTATTTAACCTTGTATATGTGTTTAGATCACTCAACGAACAGTGCATAGCTGCATCATAATCCCCTCTGTTCATTAGGACTATCGCCCCTCCTTTGTCAGCTGGTCCGATAGACAATGCAGGATTGTGCCTCATAATATTAATTTTCCTACCCTTTAATCCAAATGTGTGTGTGCACATGGACAAGAAAACAATTACATGTTCATTTCTTGATTTTCTGTCTGCTCTGCATATACCTTTTCAGTTGTTGTTCAGATCATTTTCTGTAAAACTGCATGTTATTTTTGCTGTTATTCATCATCAATCATCACCTGTTAAATTGCACAGAAGTCGTGAATTGAGGCAAGTTACTGAACATGGGAGGGATGGCCACAAGTCAGGCACTGTATCTAACTATAGTGTAAATAAATATCTGTTTATGTGTGACACACTAACAAACTAATTTGTTGTAAAAGCTGTTAGCAGGTGACAAACATCCCACATAGGACCCCTATACCCCCTTAAGCTCCAGCTGCTTGAATTCCACTAACTGACAGTCAGGGACTCTAGTAGCTGTTTCCTTGTCTTCCCACCTGACCAAGCAGCTGCTTGAACTGGAAGGTGAGTTCAGGGATGCAGCTGCTGCAATGGTCACACACCATCATGGTCTTGTTGCAGAAATGGTAAGTGGGGAAAGGAAATGGAGAGGGGGACTTTAGGTTTAGTCAAGGGAGGTAGATTTTTGAATTACAGAGTGATTGGTAGACTAGGGTTATGAAGAGGAGGGTGATTTTGGCTTTAGCAAGCAAGCATGGGGGATCGGAGGGTTTGGGTTATGTGGGAGGGGTATTTTTGGTTTAGAGAGCAATTGAGAGCTTTTTTAGGGTTAGGGTTAGGGTTTAGGGAAGAATAGTTAACTTACTAGAACTGCACAGTTATTAGGGTGGTGGAATTGACACAACATGAGCAAACTGAAGCAGATAAGTATGTTATGAGCTAACGGTATGTGAGCTTTTGTAGTGGATCCCACTGTAAGACGACAGACAGGTGAAAACTTTGACCTATATGTAAATCATGTAAACACCACTCTGTTTAAGTGTCAGTGGTGCAACAGGTAGCACTCTCACCTTTGGTGCAATAGGCTGTGTATTCTATTCCCACACCAGGTAGGTCATCTGCTGACACTGCAGTGCAGTATAAGGAGATGCTGCACTTCTGAGTGCGTCATTCTTCAGATAAGACATTAAACTGAGATCCCATTGGCTAGAGCTGGTGGTAGCCCAGGTGAATGTAAAAGAACCCACTGCACCCATCGAAGTGAGTAGGGGATGTTTACCAATGCCCAGGCCAAATTTCCCCTAGTAGTATAAATACCACCACAGCCCCCCCCCCCCAAAAAAAGAGGCCAGTAGTTTAATTTGACTATCTCAGTTCACAAACAATAAATAAATAAATAATACTCTGGATTAGAAGTTACCTTACTGACTGTAATCAGTGTGTACACTGGAGAGAAACATACCATAGTTACTACTTACTTACAACTGCTGTCCCTCAGGGATCAGTTAAAAGGGAAAACTACTGTTTCACATGTTTAGAAACAACATACACAAAACAGCAACTAAAGAAACACTTTTATGCTGATCAAACAACATTAATCTGCTCTGAAGCAACTAGATTAACTACCAGTAACACAAAACGCATTGTGCACAATTGATTCCCAATTGATAATATGTGCTAAAAGATCTATTGAACTCTAAAAAAAAAACACAGAAGCAAACTATACTTTTTGAAATCTCATTTCTAAGCAATATAACAACTGAACAAGTAATCCATACAAACTTATTAAGAATAATTAATGTTAATAAACTCAGATTTAATAAATACTCAGGACCTTAGTCACAAAGTCAATAAAAACAAGGAATGCTTCACATACCAAAAGCATTCACAACATCAAACCATGCAAACGATTGCAAATACAATTCTCTCCAGCTTATTATATGTGTCACCATTCCTCACAAAACTCTTGAACACTTCTGCCCAAACTGGAGCAAAGCTGTAACAAAATAACTAAATCTGCAGCCATCCTTTCCAATTGGACAAATCACTGTATTTCACTCCAAAAGCTAAATTGTTCAGAATTCCAGAATCAGCTCAACCATTCCCAGTTCAAGACAGTTTGTAATAAAAACGACTTATGGCTTTTCCTGGTTAGGGGTCACCACAGCGGAACTCCGGTCCGCTCATGATTGGCAGTGGATTTTTACGGTGCCGAGTTGTCAGCCCGACGCCCGACCTTCAATGAAAGCACACCCATTCACGCTTGCATCTACCTGCATGTCTTTAACGTCACTCGACTGCGGGGAGGACATGCAGACTCCACACAGACGGCGGTCCAGCCGAGAATTGAACGGGAGAAACTCTTGCTGTGAGGCGACAACGCTAACCGCTGCACCAAGACAGTTTGCAATCTAGTACTTAAATCTGACAAATGCCCCTCTTTACTACAACCTATAAAGGAATAGTTTTAACACTTTTACAACTTT
Source organism: Protopterus annectens (assembly GCF_019279795.1). Taxonomy (NCBI): domain Eukaryota; kingdom Metazoa; phylum Chordata; order Ceratodontiformes; family Protopteridae; genus Protopterus; species Protopterus annectens. The sequence continues at coordinate 592,052,846 of NC_056733.1, read as the reverse complement.
CAATTTATATATTTTCCCTTTTTTTCTTTTTTTTAAATAAGAAACATCTTTATTAAATTATCACCTATGGCATAGGTAATCATACATTTATATAAATGAGCACAAACCATATAGACATAAGGGCAGATTCAATAAACCCTACTCAATCCACTAACATCATGTATACATCACAGTAGCACATGGTAGCACTGAACTGTATGCTAATCAACCAATCCGAGATGGAGGAGATATTCAACAAGCTATAAAGCAACCATGTAGCCTCAGTGTTGGTTTTCCTGCAAATTCCAAAGCCTATTTGAATACAGCCAGGGAAAAAAGTCTACACAGAAAGAATGTTAGGGGTTGATGTTGCTTTAATCCATGTGTATGTGCAACAGGCTGAAGTCTATGCTGCTGCTGCTGTTGCTAATAGACCAAGGCCAAGAAGGAAAAGAGTTTTCAGACCCCAGTTAACTTATCACAATATACATGATGTGTACAGGGTACAGTGTATAGGACACTCTACAGGAACTCTGCAACCTGTCATCCTCACCTCAGACCCAGGGCAGACCAAGGGGAACCCATGTCAGTGGAGACAAAGGTATGTGTAGCACTTAGAATTTTAGCTACAGGAACCGGTATGTGTAGCACTTAGAATTTTAGCTGCAGGAACCTTTCCGAGACTAACAGGGGGCATGCTGGGATGTCACAGGCATCTTGCATCCAGGATCCTTCATCAATTCCTGAATGCTATGCTGCAACATGCAAGTGACCACATATATATTACCCATACTCCTGAGGACAGGGCTACAAATATCAGGAGTTCAACCCTGTAGCACACTACCCTGAGATACTGGGTTCCATAGATTGTACACATATAGAAATCAAGGCACCACCCGGGGAACAGGAAATAGACTACATAAATAGAAAGGGCTTACACTACATTAACTGCCAAGTCATGTGTAATGCTAAGGGAATCATTTTGAATGTGTGTGCTGGCAAAACAGGTAATTACATCTGGCACACCTCTCAACTGTATCAAAGGTTCACTAGGTATGATATCCTACAGGTTCATTTACTGGGGAATGCAGGTTATGTACTGGAACCATGGCTGATGAAGTCCATGAGAAATGAACACACACCCGCTGAAGAACATCATAATGAGGCACATGCTCAAACCAGAAATATCACAGAGCATGCATTTGGGATGCTGAAGTTACAGTTACAGTGCCTACATACATCTGGGGGAGCCCTGCAATATAATCCACATACATGTACTAAAATCTTCACCATCTGTGCTATGCTTCACAACATCATCCTGAGAAAGCAGCTTCAGCAGGATCAACAAGGGGAAAGGGCACATATCCCACCACCAGTGGCAAGGTCACCACAGCCACATGCAGGTGAGGAATCAGAAAGGGAACCAGCAGCTGCTGTGGGTGTAGGCAGATGCAGGCATGCTCAATATGCCCTTGCATTGACTAAGAGGCAATGCATAGCACACTCACTCACCACCTAATGGGCTAAAACTTTATTCCTATGCACATTCATATAGTAACATTGATGACAGGCAACACTCACAACTGTTATGTACCCATGTGATGGCTGTGTACGCCTAGCATCAGACAGACTCAGTCCTGAACTAAAACTGTATCATTTGCTGCATTTACAAGGTAAGTGTTGAACCTGGAGTGTTAAAACAGAATTTTGTAATGATAAGAATGAATGTCATATCCTAGCATGTTGTTACTTAGTAATGTAAGTAAGTAAAAGGTGGGTGATTTGTACAGCAATGACTTTAACATGTAACAAACCAAAGGCCCCATCTTAATACCAGAGGAATGCAAAGCTCCTGTAATCATGGATGAACAAGTAAAGACTGCACTCTCCAAAGCCAAGAACACAGCATCCATGGGACCAGACAACATCCCAGGCTGTGTACTGCATGAATTACAGAACAAACTGGCACCCCACCTAAGTACCATGTTCAATCACAGCCTCACCTCAGGCTATGTACCTACTGAATGGCGCACAGTGATGGTTATCCCACTCCACAAAGGGGGTGCCACCATGGACCCTGGAAACTACCGCCCCATTAGCCTGACGAGCCTGGTCTGCAAGGCCATGGAACATATCATCTTGGAGCTTATAAACAAAGATATAGGTAACCTCCAAACCCTGGACCCTACTAAGTTTGGGCTTGTAAAAGGTAGATCATGTCTACTAACCTGATTGACTTCTTTGAAGCAGTCACCAGAGCCGTAGATGAGAGCAAGGTAGTGCACACAGCCTATCTTGATCTCGCCAAGGATTTTGATACCATCACCCACTCTTGAATTATAGATAAACTTACTAAACTGGGAATAAATCCCTATGTCACAAGATGGGTGGCTACTGGCTCACTGGCAGAACCAACACAGTAAAAGTAGCCAACTCCAAGTCCGACTTCAGACCACTGATGAGTGAAGTACCACAGGGTTCGGTCCTGGGTCCTCTCCTGTTCAGCATCTACTTCACTGAAGTGCAGGCCAACACAGAAGGTCTTTGGCTAACAAAGTTTGCAGATGACTGCAAACTGAGAGGCATAATAGAATCACCTAATGATGTAGACATTCTACAAAAGGGCCTCACAGAGACAGATGCTTGTTGTCAATGTCATGGCCTCAAGCTCAATGCCAAGAGGTGCACTGTCATCCCCTTTGGGAAAAAACTTGGTACCCATGAACTACCACATAGGTGGTAGCTCACTAAACACCAAAAGTGTGATAACAGACCTCAGGACACAGGTGAACAGTAGTCTCTCCTTTGATAACCACATCACCACAGTAGTCAGGAAATCCTTCTGTGTGGCACACCTCCTCACAAAAGGGTTCTCCTCTAGAAAAAAGGAGGTCTTTGTTCCTCCCTCCTCATCCCTCATCAGACTCATTATAGAGTACAATGCCCCATTTGGCATGTATCTCACAAGACACCTACAATAATTGGAAAGGCCACAGAAATACCTCAGTAAGAGGATTACCGGCCTCAAACAGATACCATATGCAGACCATCTCAAAAAACTCCAGCTCTATTCTGTCGTAATCACCTACTCAGAGGTGATCTCTGCCTAACATACAAATCTATGTCAAACCCAGAGTTGTTGGACATGCTACACTTAAATAAACCCCAATCTCTCCACACCACATGCTCCAGGGACTTAAACCTCGTCAACACAATAAACAGAACATGCTGGGGGATAGATTCCTGTCCCAGAGACTTCCCATACTCTGGAACAAACCACCCATTCATGTCAAGCAAAACTCCTCATTGGTCCTCTTTAAGAAAAATCTTGACGACTGGATGGGAAATAGAAAATTCACCCCGGGGATCAGTTCTGCAGCACTGCTCAACAGGGGCACAGGAAAATAATTTTCTTGGGTGGTAAAAGCCAGGGAATCTTTTTGGCTGGCTTATATAGGCCCCAGGGCCGACAGCCTAGTACCTACCTATGAACCTATGAACCGCAGCGTCCTCTATCAGGTAATAGGCCTCACTCATCAAAGATTCAAACATTCATACCCCTCAAAAGTAATGGTGGTCATCAAATGTCCTCGGTTTGGCTTCATACTTTTGCACTGGAAATCATTAAAGAGAGAAGTTAGAAAGCAATGAGACACATTTCAGTTTCAGACTTCGCAAACTTCAGGAGATTCTTAAAAATACTGATGCAAAAAACTGTTTAGATTCTATCAACTGTTTAACTTTATAACACCAAGATATGCCAAAAGTACAATTAGTAAAACAACATCACAAATGCAGATGTACTAAACACTACGTCAGCTATACACCCTGAGCATCAGACACAAAGCTAATGTATCCCTGAAACCAAAAGATAGAAAACAAGGATATAGCACAGTTATCATCACTTGCACAGGGTGTTGTGGGGGTGGGGGCAGGAAGCCTAGGCTGACACAAAAGGTAAGTGAGTATGTGTAAGAAAGAAAGAAAAGCAGGCAGACATTTGAATAAAATAACAAATGGCCAGGGAGACAGAATGAGCTTTAAACTTCACAGCTGAACCATGTAACTGTTATGTGTGTGTCTCTATGGGCCTCCAGGTGAAATTGATGTGTGAGTGTCTGCAAGAGCATAGCCAAGCTCTGTGCTAGCTCTATGTCTTGGTATATCAGACAGGTGTGAGCCATGCATGTTACAGATCGTAGTTCCTCATTGTCATATTTGACCACAACAACTGGCTCTGCCAGGAGTTGCACTAGCATGTCTATGCCCACAGTCAGATGCATTGCTGCTACCTGAACATGACTGATGTCTGCTGGTTGAGCTCCCCTTACGAGGACGCCCAGGACCATGGTCCCATGGGGTCTGGGACTGAGCACCTCAACCACTGATGGAGCAGTGGAAGTAGTGCCACTATGGGAGCATGATCAGGCATGGCCATGTTGGCTAACATCAGATGATGTGGCTGTCCTATGCCCACGTATATGCTGTCTCTCTCCCAGCAGACATTCCGTCACAGATACTGGCTGTTCCAATGTGTCATTCCTCTGATCCATTAAATTGGCAGCACAGTGGAGCCAGTCATGCATGTCAATCTGTGCTTTATCTACAACCTAAGCATTTCTCTGGAGGACCTATTGGAATACGCCTGCAGCTCCATGATGTGCCAAAACATACATCAAGTGGCACAGGAAGACACACCTGGATCAGGTGAAGGATGGACAGCTGGCCTCCTCTGAGCACCCTTAACTACCCTCCTTTGTGGTACCTCACCCACATGTTGGGTATGGCCAGAGTCAACAGACACTGTAGCCAAAGTAACCATGCTGCCTAGATCGAGTGTCTCACCCTCCACCTGCCAATATCTGAGTGCTCACTGGAATGGGTTGGTGTAGACCTATTGGCTGTGTCTGATGGAATTACAGGGGATGGCTGATTGTCAACCTCAGTGTCAGATTCAACCTCTGCACCCCAAGACTGTGCCTCTGATTGGCCACCATCATCATCATCAGAGTCTGCTGATACTCTGACATCAGATGGTAAGGGTCCCACACTTCCACTGTCAGGATTACCTGTGATAATAAGCAACAAACATAGGAAAAAAATTGATACCTACACTACTATAGTCCAATATATGCTAACAATCTAATAGTGGCACCAATATTACAGACAGTAAAGCAACAGACACAACAATCCTAACACCCAGATCATAAACTAAATATTTCTTTGAACTGCTCATCAGTACTGACATAAAATGTTTGGCTTACCATGTGCAGATGATTGTAGGCTCCATATGCTGGATGGTCCTGGAAGAAGTTAAGCAAAAGGTAAGGACACCATCATCAGAATGAACAGCAGCACAGGAGGTTAAAACTTTTTGACCTTTATATGTACATTAATGATACTTTAAAAGGAACTTGGATGACATGTTCCCCCCAAGCTGATGTGTAATCAACCAGAATGTTTAACAACTGAGATAGGTAAGCCTACCTGGAAGCTTCTTCTGGGACATAGTTGTCCTCCCTGAAACACCAGTACCAACATCAATGACATGCTGTTGTGCACTTTCCAGTCAGCTGTGTGGATCCCTTACAGTGGACAGGAACTCTTCAATTGGTGTCAGTGATGGCTCTGTAGCAGACCCCCCCCCCCCCGTAGCCATCTGTTCATTGGTCACTGTAGTTCCTCTTCTCCTGGCCAATGAAATCATGTCAGTGGCCCTATGGCACACCTGATCATATGTCCTGCTCTGGCCACCTACTACAATCACATAAGCCACTATCTCTCACCAAATTGCATTTGGTCAGATCTATCCCCACATCCCCTCTCAAGGTGAAAGGCACGATGACGCCTAAATACTTCCACAATTACTTCATTTTCAGGGTCACTGAATGGAGGGTTTGTGGGGACTGGGATGCCTGGGTTCCATAGTCCTAGGTGACATGCAAAACAAAAGAAGGATAATACGCATAAGTATCACATAAATAAAAGTCTTGCTTAGACATAACACATAAATGTAGTATTTCAATATTACCCACTCGAGAAACATAAAACAGTCAATATATTCAAATATAAAAAAGGAATTGTGTGGTTGTAACATATTACAATAACACAAAAGCAAGGTTGGATACAAAACAAGGAAAGTAACAATAGCAAATCTTGTTTGTGCCAAAACAGAAATGCAGCTTGGTTCCCCATCCTCAAAGCAACAGGCAAATGGCACATTTTGCTAACAGACCATCAGTGAAATGCTAAAAGTGCTATCAAATAAATTGGCCCTGAAACATGTGTACACATTTACCACAGAACATTCCATTTTAAGAAATTGCCAGTCATGTCTACTTGTGGCCAGCAGTCCCCGAGAGGTGTGTATAGGCCATTCTAGAAGGTGAACACCCCTGTTTTATTGACAATACAGGACATTTACATTCATGGAAATAACAATAAAAGAGTGTACAGAGAAAAACTGTTGTAACATTAGCACTTGTGATGAAAGAAAATGCCCTGACAAACATGTCTATGCCATCAGTACACTTCTAAGAAATGTATATAGATAAAAGTAGCATTTGCTAATATATATATATATATATATATATATATATATATATATATATATACATATATATATATATATATATATATATATATATATATATATATATATATATATATATATACACACACACACATATATATATATATATATATATATATATATATATATATATATATATATATATATATATATATATATATATATATATATATATATATATATATATATATATATATATATATATATATATATTTTTTTTTTTTTTTCTTATTGACATTTCAGCATATGCAGTATATATCTGAAAAATGCTAGCATACCCTATCAAGATTAGTAGTCTTCTGTGCAGATAAATCCCAACGTAATATATTCTACTGTGTTATCCACATAAACAAGTCTCCTCACATTCAGGCTCCCTAGCCACACAGTTTCCTTTTCATAGTGCAGATTCAGAGCTGTGAGCATGGCAAATATGCAAATTAGGTGTAAACTCATTAGAATTGCTGAATCCCAAATACTTGGCTCAGTGTCGCTGATGTAAACATAGTGCAGGCGCTCCCTCAATGTTTATTGCTAATTGACTGCAACTATGAATGATTACTAAAAGGGAGAAAGAAAACACAACAGCAATTCAGACTCCCCTACCTCCAGTGGATGTGTCAGCCAGGTTAGACTTCCAAAGTTTAGAAGTAATTGTATCCAGGTTTTAAATGTAAGCAACACATATATCACAATTTCTACTCAGTACCATCCAATCTTCTCACCATTTCTTGACAACTGTATATTACTGCCATTTAATATTCTCACATATTTTAAGGACAATAATATAGAATGCCTTACAGTCTGCAGGTCTCAAATTACTGGTCAGATAAGACAAGAATGAGCAGCAAACACAAAGAGATAAGACAGGTCCATTAATGCAAGCAATAGTCAGAAATGCTTGTGAAATCACTCAGTGCACTACTTCTGAAATTAATACATGTACAACCAACTGTGATATGTTTTGTTAATACTGTGGATGATGTTGCAGTTGTTTGTATACATAATATTAGTTCTCTGCTGCAAAGCTGTTTGTATGGCAAAGAGGGATAAGATACCCTTATTGGGTTTTGAAGGTCCATTGGATGAGAGTTCAAATCTAGGCCTGTTTAAAAATATTTCATGTGCACCAACATAAATTTTGTAGTGTTGTTTAACAGATCTTTCTTCATTTCACCTAATTTTCCCTTTTTTGTGTTTTTTTAATGCCAGTGTGCAACTTAACACAGACAAGGGAAACAGAGAAACATAATGAATGTTATGTTTAGCCGTACTTATCTAATTTTCATGATGCTTAATACCTGTAGACAGAGCATAGACAGTGTAAAAGTCACAAAGAATACATTATTGCATTTTTTACTTTCCATCACGTAACACTGTTAAGTGACATTACAAGCCAGTTAGCAAACTTCCCCAACACCTGCAGCCATCAAACACATGCAGACAGGATGCAGACAGTCAACAATTTAAAACAGATACATTCTATTAATTGTGTTGGGCACCATGCAAACATGCTAAGTGGTATTGCGCTGTGATAAACGCACAGAACTTAACAATGAATAGGGAATTATGGAACTGTTATTTAACTATAACTGTGGCAGCAGGTGTAAGTGTAGGGTTGTAATGTAGATGGTTATGGGTTCTAATACAGTAAGTGCAACAGAGTTTTATTGTGACAATACAGTTTATAGTAATGAACAGGAAAATATACAAGTGTTATTTCAATATTCCTGTGACAATAGGTTTAAGTGTAGGACTACAATACACATGGTCCTGTGTTCTAATACAGGAAATTACAGACATTTTTACTGTTGTTCCATTTCACATTATATTCAGTCTCACTTATAACACTTTATAGATAATCATAAATAGTGGAGCTGATATGAATTATATGTATGAGGGATAAGACACCCTTACCATGTTTTGAAGGTTCAGATGTATGACTGAGGGTATACTTTGTCAGGCCACACATATACAACATTAACACCTCAAACTGCCATCTGTATTTATGAATGATTCATGAGTATGTCTGAGAAGCACTTCTTCTAGGACAAAGATGGAAACGCACCACTGTGGAAAAAATCTTTTGTCCCTTATGCATAGGTTTGAATCCCACACTGTAAAAATCAATTTTAGCAGTGTATAAAACCAAACAAACATGTGTCAAGTCAAGACATTCATACCCCCAGTGCATGTCAGCAAAGTTAAATCACCTAACACTTACAGCAGCAGACACCCCTCAAACTAATGTCAAGTATCAGGTTAAACTTCCAAATTCAAAAATTGCTTTCCCCTGTAGCTCTCTGCTTAACATCATGCAAATGGGGTTGGCATCATTTCTCAGGTTTGCACACTACCAATAAACATAACAACAGTAACTGGTGGGAAATCATTATTTGCTATTGCTCTACTTTTGCGATTATACATGTCTGGTGTTGTTGAGGAAGCTGTTCTGGAATGCTGGGACATTCTTCACCTCAAAGGGCATCCTTGTATACTCATATAATCCAAATGGTGTTACAAAAGCTGACCTTTCTCTAGCATGGGAATCAAGGCACCTGCCAGTACCCCTTGGTCATATCAATAGTGGTCAGATACTTAGCCCCACCTAGCTGTTCTAAACCTTCATCATTTCTAGGTATGGGGTACACATCTGACTCTGTATAACTGTTTAACTTTCTGTAGTCTATACAGAATCTTACACTACCATCTTTCTTCAGTACTAATACTACTGGGGAAGCCCAAGGACTACTGGACTCCTGGATTACCCCCAGCTCCAAGACCTCCTTTATCTCCTCCTTCAAAGTCTGTTTGGCTCACTCAGGCACCCTATAAGAAGCTTTCTTGATAGGCCTTTGGGGTCCTATATTTACCTGATGCTGCACTAGGTGAGTACACCCAGGTTTCATGGTCAACATGATCCTAAATTCCTGTAACACTGCTCATATTTCTTTAACCAAAATAGGGGATAGCTGCTAAGATATTGCTAATTCTCCTAAAGAAGTGTCAGTCCGAGCCTCACTGAGAAGGTCAGTCACCAGACCCCCCCCCCAGACTCCTCCTGCCATCCACTGTGAATACTCAGCCTCAGGGCCTCCCTGTCATGATAAGACTTCATTATGTTAATATGGTACAACTTATGTCCCTGCCTCTTGCCTATCTTTTGGCATTGCTCACAGGTCCTGCAGTACCCTGTTACATTTTCTGCAATTCCAGGCCAACAAAAATTCTGCATAATGCATCTCCTGGTACACTTTATGCCAATATGACCTGCATTTGACTTGCAAAAGGAATGTGATGGACTATGGCTAGAAGTGCTAGATGGTAGGCTATGGGCTCTACCAACTGCCATATTACCTCACCTTCTAGCCCTCCCCCAGGGGTCCACTCTCTATACAGTAACCATTTGTTATTTGCAAAAAAATATATAATGAGCTGTGGCTAAGGATGCCAGATGGTAGGCTCTGGGCTATACCAACTGCCATATCACTTCACCCTCTACCCCATCCTCAGGGGTCCACTCGATGTACAGTACCCCTTTGTTATCCACAAAAGGAATATCATGGGCTATGGCTAGAAGTGCCAAATGGTAGGATCTGGGCTCTATCAACTGCCATATTACCTCACCATCTAAACCTTCCTCAAGAGTCCATTCTCTGTTTCTGCATACAGACTCCCCTTTTTCTTGAACATCAGGTGACTCCTTAGCTACCTTCCTCAAGCCTCATAATGTAGGGTCCATAAGTTGAGCCTGTCTGAACTCTACTTTTGTGACCCTCCCCAGCTCCCCTTCCACAGGAAGCCCAGTATCTTCTGTCAGTGGTGCCTCACTGTCAGCCTGGATACCACCTCTCACCTCTGTCCTTGCAGTACCATGTCCATTAAAACACCAGCACCTACCAGCAGACGTTGTTCACCTTCAGGCTCACTGCTACAAGGGAACTCCCTCCCAGAATAACCACATCATCAGTCCCAGCTTCAGGCATAGGATCTGTCTGGGTCTTCCCAGGCTACCAGACCTATGTGCTTGCCTCCAAGCTTGACTGCATGCCACTGCATGCACACAAGGTACTAAACTATCAAAATCATTCCTATTGAGACATCTGCAGGGATATCCTCAAACACACCTACCTTCTTGTTCCCTTTTCCACCTTCCCATTCAAGATGAACCCTGGCCAAGGGTATTTGGAATGGGGTCCCACCCAAAGTTCTGACTGGTGTGGACTGCCCAAGTAAGTACTGCTTCTCCTTAACCACTGCAAGCCTCACAATGGTTACATCAGAAGCTGTGTCTCTCTCTTAGCAGTGGTCTGTCTTCCATCCACTAAGATAGAATACAAATTTTGGAGATAATTTGGCACCTCTGTTGTTTCCAGACAACTTGTCACTGGCATTCTGTCGTTCCCACTTGCTGGCTCCCTCACCTTTTGTTTCTCACCTTGTTTCAATGGACATTTGTATGTTACATGGTCCCTCTGATTACATTTGAAACATCTAATCCCTGATCCTGACTGTGTGCTTGAACTAGTGGCTCCCTTCGGTAATGGTGAACTCTGTTGTAGTGTTTTAGGTTGCACCCATGGGTTCCCTTAAGTCCATGTGCAATGCTGGATATCCCTTTCTCATGCAGTGGTGCAATACTTGCCAAGTATTTGCAGAGTTACACTCTTGATCTGCAAACCAGATCTTCATGTCCTCAGGCAAAGTGCTGAGCATTTGTTCCCTCACCAAAAGGTCTGCCAGTTCCTCAAAAGTGGTAACCAACCTGTGAAAGTAAGTACTTAAATCAGCAGTGTAATCATATACACTTTCATCTACATAGTGTCTATGTTCATGAAACATTTTCTATACATTTCAGGAGTTAATTTAAAGGCTACTAAAGCTCAATTAAAATCCCACACCACTGCCACCAAATAATGTGACAACTCTATTTAAAGCTGGGGCAGTAACTAAGGAGCCTTAATCCTCACCACTGTCTCTGGTAAGGGAGCATCACTGAAATCAGGGATAGAAATACACAATTTTGCCCTAAGGGTACACCAAAAACAGACTTCAAACGTGGGACTGGACTATATGCTTCACTCCAGGTCTCCAAATGAGTTTGCACACTAACCACTGCAGAACACTGTATCCCAGTGCTAGGTATTTGACACACTCACTCTTAAATATTTGATATTCACACATACAAACACTCTTGGGAAAGACAGGCACAGATTTACCTGCTATGTCCTCTTTCCCAAATTACAAGGTAACAGCTGCCACCAGTCAAATACCACAATACCCTTCAAAGGGGGTGTTCAATTATATTGGGTAAAATAAATATTGATATAAATGGTAGCATGTAATCCAAGCAGTAAGGCTTTTTGGAGTGGCCCCGGTGTTATCACAATAAGCATAAACACTCTTGAGTTACTAAAAGTACTTTCTAAATAACCAGCCACAATAAAATGTAGTAAAATATTTTATAATAAATAAAATGATTTAAAACATGTATACACTGAATAACTGATTCTAATAAACCACAGAGTTTCACCCAGGAATTGTGAGAATAACAAGGTGGGACAGATTTCACACTTGGGACAGATTTCACACTTATTGCAGAAAAATTCTAACTATCTAACTATAGTTTTCTAACTATCTAAAGATTAACTGCCACTGTCTAATTTAATTATCTCAGGAAAGGAAAGATGATACTCTAGCTTCTGCCAGGCAAGATAAGAATTTATGCCCACTCTTCAGGATGTAGTCTAGTCCTCAGAAACTGTAATAATAACTCCTACTATTATTGATGAGCAGCTCTGGAAAACAAACTGAATGATAACTACTAATCTGGAAAACAACAACTGACAACTGAATAACAAATGAGCAACTACAACAACTGAAATTTAATTAAGTCAGAACCTACTTTTATAACAGACTTTTTTTAAGTCACAGAAAGCTGTTATGAGAATTCTACTCTCTCATATCAGACTTCAAAAAGTAAACAAAACAGCTGCTGTGGAGATTCTATTCCTTTCAGTTCTGGTATAGGATGATATCATATCTGGGTCAGCTGACTGACATAACCTACATTCAGAATTCTTTTTAACAAACATGTACATTTGGTCAGCCAGAAGAATACAGTTTGATTAAAACATCATACATAAATCAAAGTAATAATAAAAAAATAAACCTTTTTGCAAAATTATAGCTGATCATGCTGTCATATATAACAAAGGGTAATTTATAAGTATTTACAGAAGTTCAGCCAGTCATGCTAGCACATATAATATTTAATATTCTCACAACAGCCAACAAAGTTATTTATTATGCTTTCACACACACACACACACAGACACACACACACACACACACACACACACATATATATATATATATATATATATATATATATATATATACTTTTTTTCTGTTCTCTACACAAATCAAGTAAAAATGAAAGCCATAATATAATTTTCATTCCCTCAAGCACTAGCATCTCGAGTAGACATATCTTATCATTCATCTCAATCATGCATGCCTTCCCTGATAACTCTTACTGTTTGCATTAGGCAATTAGAATACCAAATTTACTGTGTGTGGGTTCTGTATCAGAAGCAGCTTTTTTTTTTTAACTGTTGATTGTTTACAAAATCTTAACAGCAATATGTCAGTAAAAAATACATTATGGTAATTGTGATTATTTAGTTAGAATGTATAATTCCAGTTCTTCATAGTGACATATAGGTAGTTGTTTCTTTTATCTGAGCAGTGATATTTATTTTTGTATTAAAAAGTACTTCTTCACCATATATAGATGTTGCAAAGGTGTGCAATAGTAAATTATCATAGTTGTTTACGTATTTCAAAGTACGCAGTACTGTTCCATGCAATATATCTAATTATCTTTGTCTCCCACCATCCTTGTCTCTTTTTGATGGTTGGGGTGTTTATAATTTATTAACAGTCTGCTATTTGCATAATTTGCTGGTGAAAATTAATCATCAGCCACACAGAGATGTATACTGATCACTGCAGCTTGCCATGTCATACCTCCACAGATGGCAGCACAAACACCCAGCACTTCAGGGTCACAACCCGTTAGTGTTACCTCCTCAACCTCTGCCCTACCTGCTCCAACTACATCAGGTAGCTCTGCCCCAGCTGCTGGTGCAGTGTTTCCTTCTGGGAGCAGTACTAATGGAGGTGGTGATTCTGTCACCCAGCAGGAGCTGACATGGCTAGTGGAGTATATAATGAAGAAGGGCCTTGGTCCATGCAGTGGCAGGTTGGAAAAGGTTCTGTGTCACATTGTAAAAATTATGCCATGCCTGACTCAGGGAGCTGCTGTAAGAGACAGTGATGATAGTTCCAAAGGTGAGAATTAGATTCTCATCATTCTCCAACTGGAAGTGGGTGTGCCTCTGGTGTTCCCTACCATTCCTCAATCATGATGTTCCACATCGTTTTGTCTCTATCACCATCCTTGCCTGTCTCATATGTCCTCTACATCTGTGGATGATTCCTAACCTACCCTACCTACCTAATCCGCTCATTCCTAAGCACCTTTCTCATCATTCCTCTTCCTCGCAAAAATATTCACCTTTCCCACAAAAAAGTACTTTCTATACATAGCTCTCCACTTCATCTATGTGTTTTGCTGACACAATAAATTAGGTCCAATTGGCCATACAGCATTATTTGTTTATCAGCCATCGGTGATGGGGTGACTCTGCAAAGTCATGAAATTGTATGTACAATTGTACATTTATGTTGTGAAAAAGTAGATAGCTATGGTGCTCTCCCACAACCCTTCTGCAAGTTCCTTTTATTCTTTTCCTTGTGTGCTACCCTTTGCTTACCAACCCCATTTTCGCCACTGTCCTATCCACCCCTTTTTCACTTTATTTAATCTGGTCCAAAAATAGGTTCACACATAATGCACACATATGGCTAGAAATAGCCCATAAAAAAGGTTTCACTTTATGTCCTTCACATTTGCACTGAGTTTGGCATAGCACAGCAGTGCTGAGTGACAGTGAATGCTGTTTAACTTTTTCTCGCAAAAATTTAGAGAATTAAATGTCATCTGCAGTGTTCTGGTTACTGTCATGCAGATGTTCTTAAAGCCATTGTGCTATACTAAAGGCAGTACTGTGGAACAATTAATTTAATATTTATTAGGTTGCTGGAAGTAAGAAACTAGGAGTTCCTGTGTGATATTTTGAGATAATTGCCCTGTTTTTAGGCTGATGTTTTGCCATAATGTCATGTGTTCAATTACAGCTGTATGTCAGTTTATTACTTCATGACATATCATATCCATCCATCCATCCATCCATCCATCCATCCATCCATCCATCCATCCATCCATCCATCCATCCACAACCCCCTTTCCCATTTTTGCACATGGGGTTGGGATTCCTATCATATATTTACTTGGAAACATCTGTATTGCTTTACATATGGCACATTTCCCTTACATATTATTGCAGTAGTGCAAGTTATCATTTCAAAAACATTGCAGCCCCAACAGGTAAATTCCATAAGCCATCCTTATCCTGGTTAGATATTCATGTTTATTGCAATCTCCTACCCCTTATTTGTACCTACAGTAATCAGTTTATTGTACAGAGCCTGATGGATTAATGATGATTTAAGATGTAAGACTAAAACAGCATACAGATGTTCCTACATGCCCTAAAAAACATATGTTTGCTACTCCTCTCTGCATCTCTCTGAAATTCTCTCTGTTCACCCTCCTTCTTCCATAAGTTTTCAGTTTGCTTCAATAGTCTTATTTTAATGGTGGGAAGCAGTAATCTATTTGTGGTCTGAAGAGCTAATGCTGAAATGTGTAGAAAGTTTTTTTTTTTTTTTAGTCAGTAGTTCTAACCCTGGGTGTCTCAGCCAAAAAGTGATTTTGACTAATTCTACCATGATGCCTCATTACAGAACTAGTTTCATTACTACATACTGTAAGGACAGCGACAAAGTTAGATTTATATTATATAAAAACTGGGAATTTATCAGCAATGACAAACTCCTAGTTGAAAAATTAGGAGGTGTCCCCAAATTTGTGTTTAGAAGAGGTCTCAACCTCAAAAATTTATTAGAAAGACACGAATTAACGAATGTGAATAGACATGCAGGGATGTTTATGTGCTGAATGTGCAGGTTGTGTAAATTTATTGAGTTAGGTAAGACATTTATAATTAACGAGATGAAGTTTGAATTAAAACAAAAACTTAACTGTAACTCTAAGTTTGTTGTGTATATCGCCAAGTGTTCATCCTGCACAGCTTTCTATGTTGGAAAAACGGAGAGTAGGCTCCATGATGGCGTGTTTGAACACACCCATGCAATTGAAATTAACAAAAGTGACAATTCTCTTGCTAAACATTCACACTCAAGTGGGGGACACAAGTTCATGTTTAAGGCAATAGACAAAGTCCAGGTAGATGTTAGGGGTGGCCCATTTAACTTGCTTTTAGAGGAACGTGAACTAGCCTGGCAGTTGTTATTGAATGCCTTTTCTAGTCCAGGTCTCAACGAAGCATGTAACATCACCTGTTTTCTCAAGTTAAAAAGCTTAAACAGATGATGCCTTTTAGTTTTTAACACTTTTTTACTGCAGCAGTGTTGTCGCCTCATAGCAAGACATTGTCCTGTTCAATTCCCAGCTAGAGTGTCTTCTGTATGGAGGCATACGTGAATGGGGCGTGCCTTCGTTGAAGGTTGTGAGTCAGGGCTGGTAACCCGATATGTAAAAATCCACTACCAATCATTAGCGGACCGGAGTTCCGCTGTGGCAACCCCTAACAGGGAAAAGCCGAAAGACACAAACAAACAAAACTTTTTGGAAGTGTATAGAATATTTAGGCTTTGCTATATATTTATATTTTATCCAAAAGTTAAGTGTATTTAAATTCCATAAATATGTTAGTTGTTTCCTTTTAAAAACGTGTTAATACAGTTCTGGTTGTTGATAGGAAGTTTTAAACATGTGATGTTGTTTAAATTTGTTATTTAAACATGTCTTGAAGTTTTTAACTTGATCTGATGAAGTTACTGTATCAACAGTGACGAAAAGCTCTTCATTAAATTTCTTGTGCAACATAAACTTTTTTGTGTATACTTTTGGGCCATTGGACTGGTTGGACTTGTTTAGTTTGGTTTATCTTAGTTTTTCAATAATGTCATGGGTTCTATTCCAGCCATTAGTTAAGTGTTAATGAGTGCTTTTGGTTCAGCAATTTAGGTGTAGCTGTTGGCTACATATTGCTGTCAGCCACCATTATCCTTCTTTAATAATTTACTTTGCCCCTGCCTCCATGTCACCCTGAAGGTGTATCTTCTCCCTTCTGTATCCTTATTCTTCCACCTCTGCATTTGTGCAATCTTTAGCGCTGGGGAACCATGCAATTAACAGTAAATTAAATTACATTGCTTATGGCAATATCTTTGGATTCAGTTGCCTTCATCCTCGTCACTCTGTTTCATTTTGCCCTGCTGTACTACGCTATCTGTGGGATTCATGAACAATCATGTAGGCTTCATGCAAAACCTGCATGATGTTTACTTTTTAATGTGATAAGAGCAGTGCTAAGCACATATGCATGCTGTTCATCATGCCTACAGAAATGCAAGCAAGTTTTCATGGCCAACAACAATGTTGGCAGCTAGGAAAACATACTGAGCAGCACAAGCACTCACTTATAGTGAACAAACAAGCTTACCTATGGGCAAACCTGTTAAGTGTGTCCAAGTGGACGACATGAAGAGCAACATAAGGCAAATAATGCATGCTGTACACAGGCAGGGAAAGTGTACTGAATGCACTATGCACCTAATGAATACAATAATAAGTAAGAGAGGATGTGAAATGACACGGGCAACTACAACACATTGGTTACCAGATAATTCAGATTAATCTGCACAGAAATCAAAGAGATTTATACAGAAATATGTAAGAAAAAGGTAAAAAATCAAATTCTAGTAAGATAATTGATGTGAAGGTGCTTATGTCACAAAGGCAATATTGTAATAATAAGATTTTGCAACATGTATGTCAGAATAATTAATGACGGTCACATTTCCTGAGCAAATGTTGATAAATAAAAGCAGACATGATATTATAGGATGCGACAGTCACACAAATTCACATTGTAACAGGGGGGAATTACATGACATATGAATGTCATTGACATGCTGAGTTGAGATGACAGTTTGTAAGGACAGTACATACATTATGGGATATTTGCACAGCATACATTTTGTCAATATGACATATTGGAAAATAGGATTGGCTCAAAAGCAGCAATCTCCTTTTGCAAGAATTGAACCCATTCTGTCAATGTCAGCACTGACCTGCGTATTAAATGTGTATGCTACAGAAATCATGTCAAAATAAAATTGACTATGTCCCCTTGGCTAACACCCTCCCCCACTCGCTCCCTTATGATTCAAAGGGATAAAGCTTTGGATCAGAACTAAACTGCCTTCTTACCTTCAACAATATAGACTCCTTCGGAACTTTACTAAAAAAGCCATTTTCAATGATAAGAGAAACTTTTACTTTAATCTCCCTAAAACTCACCTACAAAATCCTAAGAAATTCTGGCATACTATTAATCAAATCCTTCATCCTCTAAGCCCATCTACTCCTCAGCCTAGCCCTTCTCTCTCTCCTCTACAATCTGCTACTAACTTCAAATCTTACTTCACTGACATTATCACAAAACTCTTAAATCATCCTCACTTTCACTCCACCCCACCATCCTCTCCAGTAATTCCCTCTCATAATGCTTCTCAGGTCTGCTTAAAAACTGTTTCCACTAGTTATGTAAAATCTTTAGTTCTGAAGCTTAAACCTTGCTCTCCCTCAATAGATGGTCTCCTTCCTCCCTTTCTACAACTAGCTGCCAACTCACTAGCCCTACCCCTCTCTATTCTCATGAATTGATCTATTGCTGAGACTTTGGTCCCTGATTTATGGAAAATATTTTACATTCTACCTATCCATAAAGGAGGGAATTCTCTGGATTTATCCAACTTTAGGCCCATGGCAATTCTATCTCCTCTGTCCAAGTTCTTGGAAAAATGTGTACATAAACACATATTACAACACCTTATGGATGAAAATCTTATCACCCTCACTCAGCATGCTATTCACCCTGGTCACTTATCTCTACTGCTCTCATCTCCTTCATAAACACCATTTCACAAGCTAGAGACCAAAATAAACTTGTCTGCTGTCTCTGTCTTGATCTCTCTAAGGCATTTGACACTGTCTCCCACCCCCTTCTTTTAGACCTACTTTCTCATTTAAACCTGTCTACCTCCACTATCTCATGGTTCTCTAGTTATCTTAATAATCATTTCCAATCTGTCAAATAGTGCTCTGCTATCTCTCCTGAACTATCTATTCAGATGGGTGTTCCCCAAGGGTCAATTCTTGGGAGCACTTCTTTTTAACATCTTTACTAATCAATTTTCTTCCTCTACCCAATACTCATTACTTGTCCAGTAGGCAGATGACTCCACTGTCATCACTGTTCCTGACACCTTCCCTGAACTTCTTACTAAAACACAGAACTCATTCTTGTCTGTTGAAAACTGGCTTAACTGTAACTTTTTAATCTTAAATCCAAAGAAAACTAAACTCTTACTCTTAATACCAAAATCTATGTCACACTTGAAATCATCTTTCACCATCTCTTTCCTCGATAATACATCCATCATAGTCAAAAGCCACTCTAAACTACTAGAAGTCACTATTGATGACCAGCTAAAATTTGATCTTTATTTTCTAAGTGACATTAAGAAAACCCATCAAAAATGTAGTCTCCTTTATAGAACCAAATAATTTTTCTCAAATACTGCTAAAAGAGCTCTTTCACATGCCTATCTGTTACCTACCCTTTTCTATGGCTCTCAAACTTTCACCAACTTATAGACCTCACTCATCTCTAAACTTGAATCCACTTACAACAAGACTGCTAAATTTGCTGCTGAACTTTCATACTCTACTCATCATTGCATAGCACTTAGAAAACTAAACTGGTCAAGAATTTTCCCATTACCTTCTCCTCTCTCAGCTTCAAATAATTCATTCTATTCTATACCAGCCAACTTTGTGTCCCAGCATTTCATCTGTCATCTCTCTCTATACCCCTACTAGAACCCTCTGTAGTTCTGAATAATATCTCTTAAACATTCTCAAACCTAAGTCCAACATAGGAAAAAATATCTATAGCTGTTACCCTGCTGAGAACTGGAATAAACTATCTCTTAACATCTGATACAACAGATCCAAGTCCTTATTTAGAAAGTCAGTAAAATTTCACTTTAAGGAAAATAAACTATATCTGTGCTATCTTCCTCCTGGCTAAATTTTCTCTCTAATTAAACTACTCTCTTATTCTTACTTCTACATCTGTGAAACCATACCTTTCTCCTTATTTCTCTTTGTGGCAACTATATCACTATTTCCTTCTCTCCTCTCTGTTTCTGTTTCTTTTCTGTAACTTATAAAATCTTCCATTCTTCTTCATTTATTATACTTTTCTTAGCCAATTTTATCTGCACTGGTTTTTAGCTTTTCTAAGACTTAAGCTCTATCTGTATTTTTTATGCTACAATATTTATTCAAAGTACCAGTAATGTTAAATTCTATTGTTTATGTATCTGTAAATTTTTGATTTACTTTATGTCTAATTATTGAATGTTTATTGTGGAGCTTTTCTCTCCGGGTCTCCACTGAAAAAGGGTTTTGTCCCAGTTGGACTAACCCGGTTAACAAATGTCAAATAAATAAATAAATAATAATAATAAATAAATCATCCTAACACATGTACGAGGAGGATCACGCTTGAAGGGAACTATGCACCTCAATAGTCTAATGGTTATGCATCCCATATGTAGGTGTGTGTGGTGTTACAAATGTGGGACCAGAGTATGACATACATAAAACCCTTGCATAAGGCACTCCTTTCTGTCACAGTTATTATGCCAACAGATAAGAAGCTATGCAAACACCACACTATGATGCAATGTATTCCCCAGAGCTGTGTATTGTCAGCATCTGCCACAGGAGGTAGCAATGGGTATTGTGATGAGGAAATAAAGTTAATGAATGAATTAAGAAAGGATCCATGAGAATGAATGTCATATCAGCATGCCAGACTGATGGCAATTAAATGAGTATGCTCATGTGCACACAATTGTGTGTGTGTGTGTGTGTGTGTGTGTGTGTGTGTGTGTGTGTGTGTGTGTGTGTTCACATGAGCATACAATTGTGTGCACATGAGCATACTCATGTGCACACAATTGTGATCAGTCCTATATCGATGTTCTGTGGTCAAGGAAGGTTTTTCTGAATGTCTGTACACATACCACCCATGAACTGGAGCACACTCATGTACACCACGGTATTCGATGCATGTGCCAAAGTAGCACTTTCACCATGACATTAGCAGAACAAATGTCTACTGCCATGAAATCCAAAGCTAGATTCACATGCGGTCATGCAACATATCAAGGGATAATACTGATGTGATGTAATGATTGCTGTATGATTCCAGTATGTTCACATAAAATGAAACCCTATGCTGCAACTGAACATCAAGCTCTACAACTCTTCCAAATAACAATATGGCTGTTAATCACATTCACCACAGTGGAACTGTTATCATAGATGTTGATATCCACCTATGTGAAGTCATTCAATCATATGTACTATATTTGCCCATAATTTTTATCTTCAAAAATTAATGGGGGAGGCCCCCAGCACTTTATACATACAAAGTATAATTGGGAGGGGGTTTTTCATGCAACATAGTTAAGGACACAAATGCATACAGTCACTCAGTGCTGGTTTGGAACACTTGTCCAAGCACTGAGAAAATCACCCCCGTAGTGAAGTCAATAAATGTGCCCCGGTATAAGTGCATTGCCAATTGTCATATTGTATGATTATGTTAAAAATTACCTCTTGTATATCAAACAAGGAATATGTGTCCCTGTAATTACTCAGAAAGAATCCTGCTGTATGTCAGACAACACTGCCTGATGCTAGGTATACCCAAACACATCTGTAGCCCCCTGCTGTTGTCACTGTGACAACAGAACAACAATTATGTACAATGTGGATATAATCCTGTATTAGA
This sequence comes from Protopterus annectens, assembly GCF_019279795.1. NCBI lineage: Eukaryota > Metazoa > Chordata > Ceratodontiformes > Protopteridae > Protopterus > Protopterus annectens. The sequence continues at coordinate 592,031,129 of NC_056733.1, read as the reverse complement.
ACACACACCTTACTTAGGCAATGACAAACATTACAATCTCTCACGTCCTCAGTCCTGCAGAAGTGCTTCACTGCAAGTGCGATAGAACAACAATTTATTCGAATGACAGCATCACTCTTCAATACAGCCTTTCCAAAGGATATGTACAATAAACAGTTGTAACAAAAACAGGATCTACACATGAACATAGCATGTGACTAACAACACTATTAACAACATGTACACTGACTGTAAGCAGTGATGTCAGGATTTTAGCTGTGTGGCTACCATCACAGGCTTATGAAGGTTTGCTGAAACACAAGCACAAATACAGATATAGTTGATAATGGTGACACTGCACATTTCAATAGATGACATCACCATTGTGTATTACCTTCATGTTTCTGCTAAAAAGTGGTTGCACAGCTCACTGCATAGATATACCTCAGATATGCATATGCAGCCTGCACTGCACAATAAGTGGAAGAAACACAGATGACAGTCATTCTTATATTAAAATTCTCTACCTATTGACTGACAGAATATATGCACCAATGTATTATATCCATGTACTACAGGAGAACTCAGATTGTCTGTAAGCCACACTGCATCTTTGATAGTATGATATTAGCTGTGTCATGCAAAGGAGATGTATGTGCAAAAATGACTTCTACAGCTATGAGGACTTCTAAATGTTGTGAATAATAACAGGTGTAATACACTGCTGCATCCATTTACATTCATACACACATAATCAGAAGAGTCACTGCTGTATTCGATCTCCCTACCTATTGACTGCCACAATTTACACACAAGTATATTATATGCAAACACCACAGGAGTGGACTGACTTTAGGAGTGTGAGAGTGCATTATTGAAATGATGATCTCATCAGTGTGTTGCAGACAGTATACATTTGTGGACAGAGTGAAAAGGGGATGAGGGATTGATCTGACCATGTAAACGTTTCTTATGAGTAGGAGTCAAATGAGGACAGCTATTAAATTAATCCTACAGTGATGCAATGGCCCCACCATAACACACACACACAAGCTGATTGATGTGAGATTAGAACCCTCTACCTATCTAGCTATGCAGTCTAGAGGACACAGTACTCAATGCAAGTGCCATTACAGAAGTCTGTTGCTGAGAAGATGTTGGGAAAAAGGTCTGACACTGATGTGGACTCACCCTGCAGTATAAAATGTATTCCAGGCTACTATTTTATTGAAGCCAGCAGTAATTAATGTCATACTGACAATTCCATGCACTCATAAGTTAACTGCTGTGAGATTAGAACCCCCTACCTATCAAGCTATATAATCTAAAGAACGCAGTAATTAAAGCAAGTACCACTGCATTAGTCTGACTTTAATAGTGTGAGAGTATACTTTATAGTGGATGACATCAGCATTGTGTTACTCAGAAGATGATTTTGGGAGAAGGGTCTGACATTGATGTTGACTCACCATGCAGTGCAAAATTTACTTCATGCTGTTCTATTGCAGCCGGCACTGGTTAATTTCATATTTACACAATTCCACACACAGAAGTTGATAATTTTGAGATTAGAACCCCTTACCTATTGAGCTATGAAATCTGGAGAACACAGTACATTACACAAGTGCCACTGCAGGAATCTGGATTCAACACTGTGAGAGTGTTATACAGGATAACATCAGAGATCAGATGCTCAGGAGATGATGTTTGGAATAGGGTCTTACATTGATGTTTACTCACCTTGCAGTTTAAAATTGATTCCAGACTACTATTTTATTGATGCCAGAAGCACTTATTTACACAACTACATGCACACACACGCAAATTGCCTGTCATGAGATTGGAACTCCCTACTGATCCAGCTATGTAACCTAGGGGACAAAGTACTTAATACAAGTGCTACTGCAGAAGCCTCACTCTTATAGTGTGACCATGCAGTTTATAGAGGACAACATCAGTACGGTGTCACAGAGCAGATGATGTTGACTGAAGGGTCTGACAATGATGTGAACTCACCCTACAGTGTAAAAGTACTTCCAAGCTACAAATATATTGATGCCAGCAGTAGTTAAGGTCATACTGACACAACTCCATACACACAGACACAGACTCACACACAAGTTGCCTTCTGTGAGATTAGAACCCCCTACCAATGCAATATGAACTACAGAGTACTTAACACAAGTGCCACTGCAGAAGTCTTGCCTTTTTAAGTATGGCAGTGCATTTTACAGAGGATGTTATCAGTCTGGTGTCGCAGAAAAGATGATGTTGGCAGAATGATCTGACACTGATGTAGACTCACCCTACAGTGTAAAAGTACTTCCAGGCTACTAATTTATTGAAGCTACCAGAAGATAAGGTCATATTTACACAACTCCATACACACACACACAAGTTGACTGATGTGGGATTAGAACACCCTACTTAACTTTTGACACAATCTAGAAGACACAGTATTTAACACAAGTGCCACCTCAAAAGTCTGGAGTTTTAAAGTGTGACAGTGCAGTGTAGATAGCATTAGCTTCTTAGTCTGTGTCAGAGAAGATATTGTGATGTTAAAAATTTTCTGCAAACCCATATTTATTGGTATGACAGAGTAAGTGCAATGTTACGATCAAGGTACATACATACTGCTGACTTATGTCAGCTATGCTGTCATTAGCGTATATTGCAAAACTGAGAGCGACATGTGTTGTGTAGATGAGACACACACAGATGTGAAAGATAGGATGGACAATGAATCATTCATGGATCATTAGGTTATGATGATGGTATGTAAACCTTAATGAATGGCAATGATATTAGCAGTAGTATGTGCTCATGCATGGGCAATGTGGACTGTCAGTACCTATCCCTCCTTAATATTGCAATTAAGGAGGGATAAAACATGATCATTTATGTGTGTTAAAGCTGTATGTGGTTAGTTATAATTTGTAAGTGTCAGTGCTTGACAGTACAGACCCATCTCTACAGAATGAAGTGTTCAGTTAAGCACACATATTACTGCATTTGATGAGGACATTAAACAGTTTCCATATAATGAAGTAATATGATCTATACTCTCTCTGTTTCCTGTTTACGCACCATGTGGAACACTGGGCAATGAGTATATTTTCAGCCCTAATATAATCCATTAGCAATACTTGTTTCTTTTCCAAATGTATTCCTAAACAGCAATGCAGAGAAACTTATTTGCTTGGAGCTTGGATGTTTGCAAAGTGTTAGTGCATGTGTGAATATACTTCGATGTGTTGAACTTGGACTGGGAAGCAACTGTGTTTAGTGGTGCTCACTGGTACTTCCTTCTGCACTTTGCACAAATTAGAATCGTACAGAAAATATTGTGATTCCTATTATATGTACAACAGATTTGTTTTATTTTTAACATGTTGCATACATATGCTCCACTTACCCTCTCCATTTGCGCAATGGTGCACTGTTGCATACATATACTCTGGTTACCCTTCCCCATGTGCGCGATGATACACTGAGAGCAAATAGGCTTACTGCTGAAGGAAAAAGTGGGAACCTTAAATTTGGTTTGCCTTCTACAGCTCATCAGGCTTAGCAGTGATGCACTGCTTTCAGCACTCTGGACAGTACTTATTGAAGAAAATCCACCTGTAAACCTAGTTTTTTGTAGCACAATATTTAAGCTCACTGAGCAAATTTAAAGTGCAGAATTGAAGCAGAGTTTGACTCCAGTACATGGATCATTTTCCAACAAGAGTCATACTATGATTATTATAATAACATTTTATCATGACTTTAAGAATACTTAGGAATAACTATTATAAATAGGTTTACTGAAATAATCTTTTATACCTAGTACATACAGACATGCTTCAAGGGAAATCACAACTTAATTCTGTCTACAATGATCTGCCTTTACTCTGTATTCCAATAGCACAGCATGTTTAAGTTCTTTTGCGCAAGGAAAACCAGACTACTGTGGGTGATGGCAACAACTGAACAGGATTTGCCATAGGACATGAGCAGCCATTCACCATCACTTGGCATCAGTGTGCAATGCCAAACTCAGAGCAAAGGTTTAGGACAGAAGCTGAAGGCTTACTTATGGGTCATTTCTGGCCATGTGTATTGCGTGTTGTGTGCAATTCTATTTTCTGACCAGATTAAATGTGTGAAAATAGGGTTAACAGGGAGGTGGTGCAATGGGGGGCAAGCAGAGGGGAGAACACGGGGAGAAGAATAGAAGAATTTGCAGGAATGTAATGGGAGAGAACCATAGCTACCCACTTTTTTCATGCCATAAATGCAGAAATGTAACCAGAATTTGCTGAATTTGGTATGTCACCCAAGGAAGGGTAGGTGACAACAATAGAATGATGTTGTACAGCCAATTGTATCAAATCAAGTGTGTCAACAAGACACATAGGTGAAGTGTAAAGGTATGTATGGGCTATTATTTTTTGTGTGACAGATGCCATTTTTCACTTTTTTTACTTTTGGAGAGAGAGAGAAATGTTGGGGAAGGTGCTTAGGAATGTGAGAGACTGGCAGGAAGGTTAGGTGAGGAAGCAGGTGCAGACAAACAGGACAAACAAGACAGACAAGGATTGTGATGAACACAAAAGGTTGAGAAACACTGTAATTGGTGATAGGTAGGAGACATTGGAGGTGCACTCATGTCAAGCCTGAGAACAGTAAGAATCTAGTCTTCGACCTCAGAACTGTTATCACTGTCTCCTGTCTCAGTTTCCTCTATCACTGCTCAATGTGGCATCATTTGGCAATGGGACAACACACCTTTTCAACACAGTTGATTCCAGGTACAGAGATCCCTTTCCATTATACCCTTCACCAGCCCTGTCAGCTCTTGGTGGGTGACAACATCATTATCTCCACTAATACTACTCCTGGGGGTAAACTTTCAAGACCGGAAAAACAAACTAGCGAAAACCACCGCTAATTCAAAAGCCAAGAACTCGACTCAGGCCAGTCCAAAACGTAAAAAACATGAAAAACAACAAATTTTATTAAGCCACTGTAAAAGCTTTTCGTTAGTACCTAGCACTAACTTCTTCAGACAAGCAAAACATTCACACGATTACAAGTGAGTTTAAATACCAGCATTGAAACACTTAGCCACGCCCCTTGCTCTCCCTTTAGCTCCTTAAAGGTATAGATCACAGCTAACTAAGGTGCATTTGCAATTTTCTATTAACATAATAAAAAATTCATACACCAAGACTGTAATAATAGCAGGCTTTGAAACTGAAAGAAAAAAGCCCAGTATTTTGATTATTAAACTGTATAAAGTAGATAAATATATAAAATATATAAAATAAAATAACATAAAAATAACGATGTTCAACCTACAGCATAAATACTAATAATGGAAGCGTGACGCTTCCTAATCAAAAATTACCTATGCATACATCGTATCTTGCCTGCTTTCAAGTAAAATAACTAATATAATGAATATAATATATATAATATATATAATATATACCTGTATGCCCTGATTCTCAGGGAAACATGTCCAGGTCCAATTTTATTTTAACTTTTAATACAGATGCCAATGACATAGTTACTATAATTAAGAGGAACTGGTGATTACTATCCCCTGAGTTACTTGGAGGACCAATTTTTGATAAAGCCCCATTGATAACATACAGAAGTGGCCCTAACATCAAAAATATTCTGGAATCTACGCAAAATTTAGTAACACCAAGATCAGGAATGTATAAATGTAATATGTGCAAGTATTGCAGATTTGTCCAGGCAGGTACAGCCTTTACAGTTAAGAACAGGAAATTCCTCATCAGGGGATGTTTCACTTGTTCCAGTACCCAAGTGGTATACCTTGCTCAATGTTCATCATGCCCCAGTTTTTACATTGGCAAGAGTGAGAGGAAACTCCAGGAAAGAATGTACGAGCATTTGTATGCCATAAGAAGAATGAAAATGGACAATGCTTTGGCTATGCACATTCAGAACAATCCAAACCATGAGTTTACATTTATGGTTATAGACCAACTGTATAATACCAATTCTTATGGACCTGAGACATATAGATTAGAATGTAAAGAGCTTCTTTGGCAATTAAGATTGGAGGCATATCGCCCCCCCTGGTCTTAACAGCTCGTTATCCATTAGTTGTTTTTTAAAACTTAAAAGTTTGAAGAGGTGACGAGCTGTTTATTCTCACAATTTTTAAAATGAGAGTCAGAAAATGAAAAATGAGAGTCGACAAATTAATGGTTTCATAACTCTTTATTAGTTGACAGTGGTGGAGGGTTAATAGTTATCAGTTATTGTTATGATTATACATCATGATCATTATTTTACAATATATATTATTGATTCATATCTTATTATTTAGTAATTTTAGGTCTAGATACGCTAACTTTTAGACCTGTTTTATTTAATGACAGTATTAAACCTATACTGAGTAGCCTAAATTTATTTTATATTATATGTTACATGTCATATTTCATATTTCTATATTATTATTTTTATTATTTAGTGAGATATGATTAATATTATATTATTTTTCTTGGGTAGCTGTTCTAGTTATTTAGATGCTTAGGACAGTATGCATTAATTTCATTATATTTATTATATTCATTATATTAGTTATTTTACTTGAAAGCAGGCAAGATACAATGTATGCATAGGTAATTTTTGATTAGGAAGCGTCACGCTTCAATTATTAGCATTTATGCTGTAGGTTGAACATCGTTATTTTTATGTTATTTTATTTTATATATTTTATATATTTATCTACTTTATACAGTTTAATAATCAAAATATTGGGCTTTTTTCTTTCAGTTTCAAAGCCTGTTATTATTACAGTCTCGGTGTATGAATTTTTATTATGTTAATAGAGAATTGCAAATGCACCTTAGTTAGTTGTGATCTGTACCTTTAAGGAGCTAAAGGGAGAGCAAGGGGCATGGCTAATTGTTTCAATGCTGGTATTTAAACTCACTTGTAATGGTGTGAATGTTTTGCTTGTCTGAAGAAGTTAGTGCAAGGTACTAACGAAAAGCTTTTACAGTGGCTTAATAAAATTTGTTGTTTTTCATGTTTTTTACGTTTTGGACTGGCCTGAGTCGAGTTCTTGGCTTTTGAATTAGCGGTGGTTTTCACTACTCCTGGGGGTACCAGTGCACCAGCAGACAGGGCAGAGCTACATAATGCCAGTGGGACAGGTACAGCAGAAGTTGTGGAGGCAACACTGACAGCTTTGGACCCTGAAGTACTGGGTGTTGGTCCTGTAACCTATGAAGGGATGGCGGGCTGATTAGCAGTGGTCATTCTACCTCTCTGTGCATGTCAGGTTTTGTAATCAGAAGTGTATGACAGAACATTTTTAAGCCATATAATATATTCCACCCACCAAAACAATTGAGAGAGAAATGGATGGGGTGAGACAAAAAAAGAGAGAGAATTAGATCCATGCCATATCTCACATGACTAATTTCCAAAAAAAAAAGCAGTTTTGATTATCCGGTCTATACACTTTTGCCACATCCAGGTATGATGGGAAGGTCTTACTCTGTTGTACCATTGAACAACTGCACTGCTCTGATATCAGAGATAGAGCTATTTATTCTAGTATTGACATATTGCATAAATTACAATAGTCATTAGGCTTACAGTAAGACTTGATGCCTCTCTAAGGCAATTTAACCTGTCTTAGTGCACCTCATGATTTGCTGCAATATCTTCAACAGCTGTACAACAGAGAAGAAGAGAAGAAACAACTTCAAGGTTATGCTGCTGAACGCTAGGAGTCTCAACATGAAATTACACTTACTGGAGGCTGTCCTCACCTTGGAAGACGCTGACATTTGTGCAGTCATGGAGACCTGGTTCAAGGCTGTGGACAGCACCCCAGCCATACTGGTTTACACCTCCTTCCACACATTCAGACCTCAAACTGAAGGCATGAAAACTAAAGGAGGTTGTGTATTAATATTCATTAAAGATAAATACACCTCCGGGTTGGTTAAACAGTATGATTCCCTGGAGACACTTCAAGTGCAATTAACTGTTGATAGGACACCTATTCAAGTCATTGCCAGCTACAGGACCCCCTCCATGATTCAGGACACCCACTCAGCCTATTTGGATATATTTGAGTCTATCATGATACATCTGAACACCATGGTTTTGGGTGACTTTAACTACCCATCCATTGATAGGGTAACTTACTAGTGCTCCAAGTCCAACTTAGCCTCCTCAACAAAGGACAACCACAAGGCATTCTGTAGTTACATCCATAACCTAAAAGAAACGTCCCAGATTTGTGCTGAACTGGTAGTTAATGATATTATATATACTGAACCTGTGGACATAGCTAACCTGCTGGCTGACAGGTTCTGTGAAAACTTCACTCCTCTGTCCCCGCCACATTTACCCCATGACATCAATACAACCTGTCCCCTACCTTGTATCTCTAAAGAGTAGGTGGTAAATGCCCTCTCTAAGACCAAAAACACAGCATCTGTGGGACCTGATAACACCCCAGACTGTGTCCTACATGGGCTCCAACATGAATTAGTAACACCACTGGGTACTCTTTTCAATCATAGTTTAGGCACCAGCTTCGTGCCAGCTGAATAGAAAACAGCCACCATTATTCCCCTTGCATAAAGGTGGTGCTTCCAGTGACCCTGGGAACTATAGATCTATTAGCTTGGCTAGCCTTATCTGCAAGGCCATGGCATGAATCATCATGTACCTTATAAACAAACATATAGGTAATCTCCAAACACTTGGCCCTACTTAGTTTATATTTGTCAAAGGGAGATCATGCCTGTTAAACCTGGTGAACTTCTTCAAGACAGTCACTAAGGCTCCTGATGAAGGTAAATCTATGCATACAGCCTACCTGGACTTAGCCAAGCCATTTGACACTATCCCTCAATTAGACATCATTGACAAACTCACCCAACTAGGCATCAACCCTTATATCATTAGATGGGTCACTAACTGGTTCACTGATAGAACTCATATAGTCAAAATAGGGGAATTCACCTCCAACAGCAGACCTGTAACCAGTGGTGTTCCACAGGGATCAGTCCTAGGACCTCTACTGTTTGAAATCTATTTCTCCAAAGTACAAGCAAAAACTAAAGGTCTGTGGCAGACAAAGTTTGCTGATGACTGCAAACTGGGAGCGGTCATAGAATCTCCAGATGATGTCAACATCCTATAAGAAGGTCTTATACAAACAAATGATTGGTGCCAAAGTCATGGCCTTAAACTCAATGCAAAACATGTATTATCATTCTTTTCGGCAAAAGCAATGTTCCTGCTTTTACCATCAATAGCAACACCTTAAGTATGCACTCAGTGGAGAGAGACCTGGGCACACAGGTTGACAGCAACCTTACCTTTGACCACCATGTCTCCATAGTGATAAGAAGGGCATTCTATATTGCTCATTTCATAAGTAAGGGCATTGCCTCCAGAAAAAAAGAAGTTATAACCTCCCTGTACTCTTACCTCATCAGGCCAATAACTGAGTACAACGCCCCTTTTGTTATGTACCTTTTCAGGCACCTGCAGCAATTGGAGAAACTACAAGGGTTCCTCACAAGGAAAATTCAAGGTCTTCAGCATCTGTCCTATGGGGATCATCTAGAATCACTGTCACTTTATTCTTTTTCATACAGACTACTCAGAGGTGATCTCTGCCTTCCATGCAAGGCAATCACTGACCCTGCTTTATTAGAAATGCTGCATATCTGTAAGTCAAATGGTACATGGGTTACTCATGCTAAATACCTTAACCTGGTATGTAACATTAATAAAACCTGCTGGAGGGACAGACTTGTCTCCCAGAAGTTTCCACACCTTTGGAACCTACTCTCACTTCATGTCAGAGTACCTCGTTGGCCCTCTTCAAATGCAATCTAGACAGTTGGATGGGTGACCGGAAATTCAACCTGGGGGTTCCACCTGTGTCCCTCTTGGACAGGGGCAATAGGTGCTGATCCTGGAAATAAGGGTAAGACCTTGGCTAGGCTTGCAAGGGCCCTAGGGCCATTAACCTAGTAAGACAGGGGCAATAAGTGCTGATCCTGGAAATAAGGGTAAGACCTTGGCTAGGCTTGCAAGGGCCCTAGGGCCATTAACCTAGTAATTTCCTATGATCCTATAATCCTATGAGGAAGAGACATGAAAGCATTTTGAATTACAGTCTTGGCTGTGTCCTGCATTCTATAGCATTTAATACTGATGGGTTAGTATATTTACACAATTGAGGGGTGTCAGCAGTCCTAAACTCATCCTCCCATCAGCTAAGGAGGTCCTTCTTCTGCCATTTCAGGTCACTATAGTGATGACAACAATTCTCTCCAGTGCATAGCATGCCAGTTGCACTGGAGACAGCCTTGGCTAATCTGTTCCAAGCCTCAATATTTTACTGAGACTCAGTATAGTCCTCCTACAGCAGCCTATGTCTGTAATGCTTCACAAGAAGTGTCACAAAAATCCTAGACTCCTCCACACCGCACTTCTATGCTCTAAATTTAGCACCACCATCTCCTGCACTAGCCATGCTTACAGAAGTCAAGCAGCAACTCTAAGTGTGAATTGGCACCAAATTTCAGTCCCATATTTAATGACTAATGTGCAAACACGGGTCTATTATTACATGAGCGAATCACACAAATTGCGAACGCTCATAATATCGAACGTACCGGACCTCAAAGTGCTTTTTCTGAGATCGCGGTACAGTAAAGAATGGGATATTTGTCCTTTCCTCTCTGTAGTGTGAACTTGGAGTTGGGATATATATTTAGCGGAGGGGGCACAGCCCCCACAATAGGAAGTTCGAGGTCCGGTACATTCGATATTATGAGCGTTCACAATTTGCAATTCGCTCATATAATATAGACCCCACAAACACACACCCATGTCATCTGTATTTGCATGATAGAAAACACAAAGAGGCATTTGTAAACAAATCAGAAAGTATTTTATCAAATAGTAAAGGAGGTGTGAAACATGGCAGTGAGATTTGCCTTGTGAGATGCTCAACATATTTATGCTTTTTCAGATGGTCAACACACTGACAGCGTCAATGGCTTGGCTCACTATCCTTTGTGTTTTGGATGTTAAATAGGATGATTGGCACATACATTTCTGGAATTACACATTGTAAAATGTTAGTTGACCACTGCAAAGAAAAAATGCATAATTTCAATCAAGGTGATTATTTGTCAGTGCTACAGGAGAACTCCCTTTCAACCATGTTCATTACAGATAAACTGGATTCAGTATAAATGGAGATTTACTCCAGATAGGTCTGTATGTGGATGACTTTAGGATGTCCTGTGAAATGCACTCCCATGAAAGAGGCAGTATTGCTGTTTGTAAATGTATGTCAGGTGGAAAGACTTTCATGAGCTGATTATTAAAGGCTGCGGTATGATACATATATACCTCATTATGCATACTGTCCTAAACACAGAGTTATGATATCTGAGGAGAGAAAATCATTTTAACTTAAGTATTCTGCCCATCATAGATATGCAAGTGCATTTTTATTCCATTATCAAAAATATCCTGCTTAAAAATCACACACACATTCAACTGTGTTTCATAACTAAGTCAGTAAGGACATATACTACTTAGAAAAGTTAATTTATCAAAGCATTAATGAGGAATGTATTGCCATAAACACAATTATCATATCTATTTGTATGTAGTGGTACCTTCCTAATCAGTGTTATTAGAAATTGCCTTCTGATAACCCATTGTAAAAGCAACTGTTCTCTGGATTTGAGCCCCGGATCATCTGTGTTCTGTCTCGAACATCAGTGCACTTACAACTTGAGCCACAGAGACAGCTATAAAATGGGTTGTATGTTCTCCACTCAGTTCTGTCCAGAGTGCTGATGTCCCATGCATTGTCACTAAGCCTGTTTGTGCTACAGAAAACTGCCCAAATTAGTTTCACTTTAAGCAGGTAATCTTGGTTGCACACCACTCAGCAGTGAACAAGTGCACTAGGCAGGAAACAGAAAAAAATGTATATGAAGTTCTAATGAAAAGTCATAAATCTGGAGTAATACCTTTTGTATTCCCTTCAGACTGTATGGATTTGAACCCCACAGCAACTCTGATAAGGTGTACCAAGTCAATGCATTTACAGCTTCTGCCACAGAAAGAGGTACACATCACTTATTCATTCGTAATATTGCACAGGAGTGACAAAACTGTGCTAATAAAAGTTACAGAAATTAAATTGTTAATTCATTCCTTCAACCATGAGCCCTGTTTGTGCTCTATTAAGCAGTGTTAAAATTCAACATGCAAAAAAATAGGGTTTCTATTACATTGTCGAACTTCCAGAAGGTCGAATACCAGATGTTCGAACTTGGAAGATCGAAATGTAATAACATCGAAACATCAGAACAGCAAATTTTTTCCCAGAGAAAAAATTGCTGTTCCGAAAAATACACACACAACACAAGCACACCAAAAACCTTATAAACCTACACTAAACCTTACATACACAACTACCTATGCACTAACCTTAACCCAAACCCTAACCCGAAGATCCATCACTATCGCAGGCTTACCTTACCCACACCCTAACCCTAAAGTCCTTCACTATCGCACACTTACCTTACCCGCACCCTAACCCTAAAGTCTGTCACTATCGCACACTTACCTTACCCACAACATAATCCTAAAGTCCATCACTATCGTACACTTGCCTTACCCGCATCCTACCTTAACCCATTCTGTAACATTCGCACCACATTGGAGAAAATGTCAAAGCCGCAGAAACGTCCAACTGAATTCTTTCCCTGGGAAAGAATTTGGACTTCTGCTTTTTCTACATTTTCACCTTTCGAACTTCCAGGTTCGAACTTTTGGTGTTCGACCTTCTGAAAGTTTGATTAGGTAATAGGAACCCAAAAAAAATATATAACAATTTATATTCAACACAACAAAAACACAACCTACATACTGATAGCAAGACAAATTACATTTCTCAATTTGTGTCTTGGGCAGTGGACTCTCGTTTACTGCTTCGAAATGCTGCCAGTCAAGAATGCACTCTGCCAAAATATGCAGAAATGAGGAGCACAAAGAAATAAAAAAAAATAATAGACAAGTTTCAGTAGTAACAAATATAGGGTAATAATAATGAAAAAGCAGGGTTGTGAAGTTTCCCAGATATGTGTCTGTTACAACCTGATCATATGCTCAGAAAATGCCCATTAACTCTGTCAGACAGAACACTATGTGGATTTGAACCATCAATTTAGTGCAATAACAACACACACTCAATTGTGATTCTTAACACTCTTTATGCCACAATACAGGACCAGAATTTTTTTTTCCTCATTTGCATGAAGATGTCTAGATCATTATGCTATTAACAAACACTTTACACTAATAATAGCATACACCACATTAATGTCAGACTGCCAACACTTCCATCTAATTCTTCTCTTTATTTTCTGAACATCTTTTCCTCCTCTCAGCTTAACTAAAGCAATGCAATGTCATGACCATTTATTTGCACTTTGTTTCAATGTGTAATACAGCTGATCAGCATTTCAGACACATTTTAAGCATAGGATGGACAGTGTGCTCTTACTGCAAGGATATCAATGTTGTTGAGGCTGTTATCATAGCTATCAAGGTGCTTATACTTTTTATTTTAAGTCTACTCTGCATGATACAAACACTTCAGAGAGAAGAGTCACTTCAGTATTGCTAGCTGTTATAGTCAGAGCAATCAGTAACAACTGTGAGCCATTAGCAGCTAACAACTGTCGTTCTTCCACCCTGAAGTCTTAGTGTGTTCATGCAATTGTGTAGCTACTTACACCATGTTTACACCCCCTACTCCAAGTGATTTTTTTTCATATTCAGGATTGCCAATGGTTTCAGACCTCATTTATATATATTCACAGTGCTCAGATGGCTGAATCTACACTATATAAATTTAATGGTGTTGTTATGGAAGAGGAAGGAGTGGAGACTGAATACCAACAGACCATTACTGCTAGTTACTTGGAGGAGATTGTTCTACAAATTACTGCACTATTTCTTAAGGTATGTTCATCCTTTTCATAAACTGCTTACTTTTTCTATTTTGAATGCATTTTAATATGCAATAGAAAAAAAGAATGTTGATATGTATGCAATTTTAAAAAATCACTGCTGGTATACTACACATTTGTCAGCTCCTGGTGTGCTTTCAAAGTTAGTATGGTTAAATCACAGCATTATTACTTGCTACTAGAATTTCACCAGGTACTGCAGACAACTGTATTGTGTCTATCATCCACTTCATTGGGTTATGCATGTGTAGTTAACAGAGGCATTAGGCTTCTGAGATGGCCCTTGGTGACCTCAACAGTAGTAGAGAGACCAATAGCAATTGCCTGGGTATTTGGACTTTGAATTTTTGCCTAGTTATTGATAGTAGTGACATCAAGCAGACATTTACATAAATGCTGTCATCATTATGCCATTATGTCATAATGTTAATAGAAAGGATGCAATATTTCCTTTTTTTATGGAACAGGGCTTCCTTAGCTTGTGTGTAGTTCAAAATGAGCATTGCATGTTCAACTGTTTTGTGTTAAGGATGGGTGCACTAATTTGGTTTGAGGAGAATGTTTTCCGTATCTACTACAAATGTTTTTTTTCCATTTCATGTCATACAGGATTATGGCACCCAGACCATCTCTTCCTTGAAAGCCATCATTCAGTGATGCAGGGAAAGAGGTCATCATTGTAGGCTTATGCAGCCATGGATCCTGCTTGACAGAGGCAGATGTGATACGTTGGCCAGAAAAAGCATATGGCAGCAGGTGGTCACTGACATAAATGCAGTGGGCAGATGTGCCAAAAATTATAATCAGGTGTGGCACCATGCCCTTGAAATAACTACAGCCACACGCAGGAGGGCAGCTGCGGTAGCATGAGAACAAATGGCTACACGTATTCCTGTTATGGAACCACCACTCACTGAAAATGAGCATTTCCCATCCACTACCAGGGTTCCAGGCAACTCAGCAGTGGATTCACCCAGACTCCTTGATGTTGGTGCTGATGTGGAAACCACGCCAAGTGGGTCCCAATAAGAAATCCCAAGTATGCTATAAATATAATGCATTTCCCTTCTAAACATCTTTATATGTTGCTACTTCTACAAACATCATAGCATGTGCCTTACAAGAGAGAAGAGTCCAAAAGAGGGTAGGTGGGGATGGTCAGCCTGATTGATTCAGAGATATTTTGTGAGGGGAAGATAGGGAGAGCATTAGTCTGTCATCCTTGTGTCATTTACATTGTGATACTTATTAGCCTTCTTTCCACTGCCTCCCCCTTTTTCCAGGGATATCAGAACTACCATATGAAAGATCACCTGCACATGATAAGCACAAACTTTCTTTGATTAGTAATAACCATTGTTTAGATGTAAGTCTGAGGAGAGAGTAAAAAGTATTACATTCCTTTAACATCTGAAATTGTTTAACATGAGTGTGTAGAACCAGGTATGGATCATTTCAACTCACTGTTTCTATCCTGCTTGTGTTTATTGATTATTATCACAGGTGATCCTGGCAGTGTAGAACTCGTACCACCTGATGTCAGAGTATCAGTAGCCTCTGATGCTAAAAGTGGTGATATACAAGCACAGTCAGGGGGTGCAGAGGTTCAGTATGACACTGAGGCTGTGACTCACACATCCACTGGCCTTATTTTGGACACAGTCAGTATGCCCATGCATATCCATTCCACTCAAGCCTCAGATATAAGAGAGTTTATAGATGGCAGTGTGGTTACTCCATATGCAGAGCTGGTTGTGTCTGCCTGTAGCCATAGTGAGGGCATGGCACTACACAGGAAGGTTGCTAGAGGTACTCAGAGAAGGTCTGCTATCCAACCTCATCATGATGTTGTGTGTCATTACACTCCAGCAGACATATGAACTGGGCCTTCATGGAGGCACTGGCATGTTCCATAAGGGCCTTGGAAGAGATTGTGTGAGTCCTAAACATAGTGCATTCTGGCATGTGGGACTGCATCAACCATGTGGAGACTCAGTCATTGGATAGGATGAGTGACACACTGGCTTGGTCTGTGTCTGTGATGGAACATCTGCTGGGGGAGGGCCAGCATCCACATGTCCATACAGCTGCAACATCCTCTGATATTAGCTAACATGGCCATGCCAGATCCCTCTCCAGTAGTGGCACATCTTCCACTGCACCACCAGTGATTGAGATGTCCACACCCAGATGTGGTAGGCCTTGGGTTCATGGTCCTGGATGTAGTTATGAAGAGATCTCATCCAGCAGACATCTCTCATGTTCAGGTAGTACCCCCACTTCAAACCAAGGATGTGGAATTGGCAGTGCAATTCCTGGCAGAGGCATTTGCATGGTTGGGAGCAACAACACTGAACTGAGAACTCTACCATGCATGGCTCACACCTGCCTGACATGGCATGAGGTAGTGCTAGCACAGAGCTTGATTGTGTTCATGCAGACACACAGACATTTCACAAAAACAGACCATACCAACCCACACACATGCAAGCTAAGAAAACCTTAATGCTGAGTGGGATAAATCACCTGTTATTAGCCCTGAGATATTTCCTTCTTTATTGCATGTTCTGTGTTTCTTACTCATACACACGCTCATTATTTTGGTGTCAGCCTTGGCCTACTGCCTCCCATCTCCCACACCCACCATCCTGTCCAGCTGGTGATGAATGTTGAACGCCCTATGCCCATTTGGGTTTCACTTAGGATTGCATATATGTCTGATCCACAGAGTGACTAGCTAAGAGTCTTTATCAGTATGTTGATTATATGCATATTTATTACATAACAGGATTGTAGATGTTTCTGTAAATACCCATTTCAGAAGGCTCAGAAAGCTCTGGTCTTATATTTTTGTATTTTTGTATTAAATGGTTTGCCAGTTCTGAGGTCTTCATCTACTGTTTTCAGTACAAGTTTGTTTTCTTCTCAGTTTTGGAAATTGAAATAAGGTTGACCTCCCATAAGAGCTGACAACTCAGATATTCTTCTTGCACAAGTCAGAGCAAGGAATAAAACTCATTTCCATCTTAAGAACCTCAAGGCAGCAGATGAGCTGGTTCAAATGGAGCAAGTGTTAGCTTCTCTAATGCAAAGTTAATGCCCCAAGAAGGAGCCACTGGCTTTCTTGGAGGTCCCTTATGCAAAACCCCTTTAAAAATATGTTGACATGGGAATGCCTTGAAAAGGGGAGATCCATGGGTGGACATGCTGAAATGGCAAACAAATGAACTTTGATAGAGCAGTAAGACAGGCAAACAGAAAAGCAACTCACAATAATATTGTAAAACAAGTGAAACACTACTCTGAATGGGTTCCGGTTATGTTTTTGGCACCAACTAGAAAACATTTTCCATTTGCTAATATATGATTTTCAAGTAGAGGGCTTTCTTGCCCCCATTAGTACCTCCTGCACATCCTCAGTAAACAAGTTCTTAAACGTACTAAGATAGTAATATCCAGGCAGTCAAAGTTGTTTGTGGTTGTGATGTATAAAATGTCTGATTTTTTTTAAAGTAGAAACATCTTTATTAAATTATCAATTATGGCATAGGCAATCATACATTTATATTAACAAAGACAAACCATATTGACATATTTTCAGTTGCAAACATTGTACATTACGTTTAATCTCGCTAGTCATTGTCAGTCAAACATTACAAAGCTCATTCACTTCCTGCCTTCCCATAAACCTCATTTCTCCTTCAAAATATTATTCTGCATGTATTGTTCCCACCATTCCTATTTTTTCCATATAATTTGTTCCTACCCTTTTCTAAAGCTCCTACTCCCAGTTGTTTTATCTCTGTTACTATATTCACTACGTCTATTACATTTGGTTTAGACTTTAATTTCCATTTTCTAGTAAATGCTTTTTTGGCAGCCACCAGAATTAAACTCAGCAAGGTCTTACTATGTCTAGGCAATTCCAATTCTGTATCACAGATCAGAAAATCATTTCCTTAGTTAAACCAGTTTGCTCACCTAGTACTTCTGATAGAGTAGTCGTCAGGGAAATTTTAAAGTCTGCCAACTCATTACAATATGAAAAAAATATGTTCCTTATTAACTCTTTCATCTCTGTTCTTTTGTGACTAGATCCAGTCTGTGAGGAAACTTGTGGTAATTGCCCTTGGCTAATTCCTAAAGAAGGTGATCCCTGGGGATTCCTTTTGAATCTTCAGAATTACCTTAAATATCAGAAAGGTTAGACAAGCATACAGGAATATTCCTTTCCAAGGAAAGGAAAAGGCCTCTGTCTTCCAGGCCTTCTTGCATGAAGTCCTGGAGCAGAATTTTTCCAACTCTTTGTTCATTGGCAAGGCAAAAAGGCCTACTCAAGGAACTCCCCACAGATGGATCAGATGTTGGATGACCCTCAATCTAGTTTTCATTCATGAAGGTCTGCCTTTGTTCTGCCCGGCTTGTCTGCCACACAATTTTGCTCTGACAGAATGTAGAAAGTAGAGTGAGATTATGCTGTACAGCTATATCCCATGATAACATGTCTAGTCTGCAAAGAAGGTAAGACTCCTTCACGTTTTATGTACCATATCACTATGGTATTGTCTGCAACAACTTGAAGTGGTCCTGGGGACCAAAGGTGATTTAGAGAGTTGAGCATCTTGATAAGGGCAACCTTCTGCTTTACATTTATGTGCTTGTGTCTGTGTATGTTGTCCCAGATACCTTGCACTTGTATCCCCTAACAAAGTGCAAGGTATAACTGTGGTGACTGACTGTTTTGGAGCAGGATGGGAGGGGGAGAGACCTGGATTCGGCATACTTGATGTTACCACCAAGTGATTTCTCTTCTCACACATCCCAAGACTGGAATCTGAAAAGATAACGGGTGTCGGTGCTGGGACCAAAGAGACTTCAGATGCCACTGTGTCTTTTTCATGTGGAGTCTTGCCAGAGGTAGCATGAGAGTCATAGATGTCATGAGACTCAGAATCCTGAGGTATTCCAACAGTCACAGAAGACATTACTGACCCTCAGTCCATAGTGGCTGTATGTCTAATACCAGCAGGATGGGGGAAAAACCCTGGAATAGATCTAAATGTAAATGTATTTTTTTCCTGTGGAAGAAAAGCCCTTTGTACTGAGGTTCTCTTGCAATCCCAGCCTGCATATGAGATTTCTCACCAAAGAGAGAGATTCCTGACACTTTGTAAAAGAGTCTGAATAGATAAGCAAGACGTCTAAATATGGAAAAATGTGCATACCATGCAGCCTGCAATGTGCTATAACTAGAGCTAGACACATTGTGAACACTCTTGGGGCAGTGGATAGCCCAAAGGGTAACGCAGAGAATGGATAATGTGATCCAGATACGTAAAACCTTAACAAACATCTGAAGCCTTAATAGATAGGAAAGTGATGATAAGCATCTTTTAAATCTAAGGTTACCAAAAACAATCTCAAATGGGGAAGAAGGGTAAGAGATTGCATTGTGAAATGATATTGAACTTGGACACTATCACAAACTGGTTTAAGAGGAAGGTCCATAACTGATCTCCAGGCAGTTTCTTTTTTTGGTATCAGAAACATTCATGAATGAAAACCAAAAACTCAAAATAAGAAGGATAAAACAAGTCAAAACCAACAAAACAACAGGATAGTTGGAGACGAAGGAGTGTATAAACAAAAAATATTAATACACAGCTTCATGATTAAATAAATACTGTGATGGTATAAAAAACATAAATATATAAATATGAATATGATCATCTTGCCAAACAATGAGCACCCTAAACCACTTTGAGAACTTCTCAGATATTCTAGGTCAAATATTAAAAATAATAAAAATCCTTTTAAAAAATCATTTAAAACTTATTATAAAATTCAGTACTAGTTATATTTTATACTATCACAGATTTAAGATGGAAAGGAAGATTTTATTTGTTTTATTTAGAGACTTTAGTATGGATATGCCATTAATGACATCATTAATTATTTTTTATGACTGCTTATGGACACTGTTTAAAGAAGGAGGATGTTTTATGGCTAGATATCTGATGCAGTCCTATGTTTTGGATGAAAACGTGGTCATAACTGTTAAGCATTAAAAGAGTTTTTGGAAGTTCATTGCAAAGCTATGTTTTAATTTTCTTTTGTTTATATACTCCATAGTCTCCGAGTACTCTGTTGTTTTGTTGGTTTTGATTCATGAATGAAAACTTCTTCCCCACTGTGAAAAAGGAACTATTTCTATTACCCCTCTCCTAATAAAACATGTGCTGTAGAACAGGAGGGAACAGAGGGGTTTGGTCTGAGAATGTGGAATAATTCCCGGCAAAGGAGGGATCTCTTTCCACTGAGTCAGTCTCAGAACCCATTTGTCTGAAACAACCTGTTGCCAAAGAGAGAGAAATGGAGAATTTGACTTTCTGGAAATTATAAGAAACTCCCAGGGTGGGAGGGGGGACAAGGCCCCTTACATACTCATTTTGACTTTTTTAACTGTTCTTTATTCTCGGGGGTTCCTACTTTCTTTTAGGGACCCACCCCCATTGTTTTTCAATGTCTGCTTACCGGAATATTACTGTGGCTGTTTTGTTTTGTTTCTTGCCGCAGCTGGACAAGGGAGCAAAATAACCTTTGGAAAATTTAGACAGGAAGGGATAAAACAAATCTGAGAGATTCCCTGTATATCAGCTTAACCCTCTCATCACATTTTTGACAACCTTTGCAGCAGTGGGACCAAAATCTCTATCCCAAGGTGAATTTAATAGCTCATTTTTACATCCTCTAGGAGATTCTTAGAATGAAACCAGGCAAACCTCCTCAACACAGTACTAGTGGCAGCCCCAATGTATGTAGTATCTGCATTCATAAACCCACTTTAACAGACAAAGAAATCAAATAAACCAAACCACACAAAGCAGATTTTTCCTCATATGGAGGAACTGCAGATAAAACATTCCTCATATTTTCACAGTTAGTCACAATAAACTTTAACATATGAGCATGACAGCTCAAAGTTATCAAAAATTAAAGTTGCAAGCAAACAGTTTTCCCCAGACTTAAAAATTGTTTTACCATCCTTATCAAAATGGAAAAGGTTAGAGGTAAAATGTTTGGCAGAAGCTGGATTAACTAAAGCTATATTTGCTGGGTCATGTATGGAAATCGTGTAGAAAAACCTTAAGTGAGGAACTTTATACATTCCCTTGGCTTTTTTAGGGGCAGTAGGCCAAGTATAAGGAAAACTGCAGGCAGTGACAAACACTTCCTCCAGAGCTAACAGAACTGGGGAAATGGGTAAAGGTTCTGGAAAATTCCTTCTGTAATAGCTGATAACATTTCAGGGGGACTGAGAAACCTCAGTGCTCTCCCACAGAATACACTTGTACATTCTGGAAATAGCCTCAGAGAAAGAAAATCATTGATAAGGAGATTCAGGTTCCATGCTCTCCACTGAGTCTGAATCAGAATTCTTAGGAAAAATGTATCTGTTCCATCACATTCCTCTCTGGATTTAATTTCCTGAATCTCTTCAGGAAAAGAGGAATATTTTTTTTATTTTACTAAAAAACACCTGATAAGAAAGGTCAATAGCCTGTACAAGACCCTGAGCTAGACTTAATAAACTATTCCTGTCCAGTGAAACTGGAGCAGGAGAAGGTATAAGTTTAGTTTTCTGTTTCTTTTTGACAGGAAAATTACGTCAAACACATTTTTTAATGGCAGCACCAGGTTCCTCAGGGATGGGAACAACATTATGGTAATTAGGGGCACTTTCCCTGGCCCTTCTTGCAACACCATCAAAAGTGGTTCTCCCTTGCCCACTAAGTGGAGCTCAATAGCAGCATTGGACATCATTAACCTCCAGTGTATAGTGGCTGCATTTGCCACACAGAGAGATCTAGGAAAAAATGATAGTGGTCCAAGCAACCAGCTTGGCCACAGTAGAGTCTCTCACCTGCTTCTGAAGCAAATTACCAGCCTGCTGGAATGGAAAACACCTTAATTGAATTACTACTTAAGACATAGGCAAAGATACATTTATATAAGAGAAAACAAACCATGTGAGTAACTTCTACTAGAAGAATTATGAGTAATGATCTTTCAGGTATAATAAAATATTTATTGAAAATTACTCTGATAAAAATGTGTTGCCTGAGCAGCACTAAACACTCCAAAATATTTTTCTTTGTGGTCAAAACTACCACACCTCCCATGTACTCGTGTATTATAATCATTTCAAGTTGCTGCTTCACAATAAAAAAGAGTTGGTTTCCTGATAGGATGATTTTGCACAGAAATGCCTCCTGTTATAATAAAATAGCTAAATTTGTCACCAGTCTCCCTCATAGGACCCACCATTGTCATAGCTTAAAGCAATCACACTGCCTTGAACTGCACAACTACCTTACATATTTACAACTAACTATAGCACATAAACTTATTCATGATCCAGAAACATACCCTGCACTACAAAACTTATTACTGCCCTTTTGTCCAGCAAGTGACCTCTGTTCTAATAACAAATTCTTATTACTTACAAATAAGTCAAATAATGTTACAAGAGACTTGGTCTATTTCCAATACATTGCTAAACTCTGGAATAGTATCCCTACACAAATAAAACTCTCTGACAAACTCAGTTTTAGACCACTGCTTAAACAACATCTTAACCAGTCCTGGTCCTGCACATGCTCATCACAAGGTTAAGAACTTTGTGTTTACCATACGATACTCTCCAAATACTCTCCTTAAACAGAACACTCTCAAACTCTCACTGAAATGACAAAACAATTTTTATACATAACTGCTGCCTGTACAACCCATTAAGTTGCATGTGGGCTTTCTCTTTAGTAACTTCTGCAAACTCGTAGAGCACATAAATCTAACTACTGTTTGTGTATAAGTCTAAATATAAATATTTATAATTGCTCTGTGTTTAACTGGAACTTAGTATAATACAATGGAAGCAAATGGAGTTTTTCTCCTGGGCCTCCGCTGAAAATGGCTATTACCCAGTCTGACTTTCCCAGTAAACAAAGACAGATAAAATAAATAAATAAATACGTTTGTTGAGTGACATTTGCTGAATTTTACACCGCCAGATTTTCCTTTAACTGGAAAAAAGGAATTTTTCAATAAAATGAATAATTATTTTCCTTGAATAGCTATGAATACCTCTCAATCTCTTAGTGCAAGAAATCTGGTTAAACTCTAAAATAATGGTGGGACAAAAGGACAAAAGTAGAGACAGGTTTTAAATATTGCTCTAAACTTAAAAAGTTACTAGAATAACAGGATTTGTGTGTTAGCATGAATTTTCTGAAGGAAATGAAGTCTGAAACTCAAATGCATGTCATTATTTAGGGATTTCAATCATCAATGATTTGATAGAAAAACATTTTATGATGAGAACAGACCAAAAAATATGAGACAAAAATATGGACATCCTGCAAAAATCTGTACAGTTGAGAGGTATGCATGCTTTAAATCTTAAAAAATAATGTTCTGTGGAGCAACTTCCCTTATGTCTGATTCTGAACCCACTACACACTCATGCATACCCACACATACTCACATACAGGCACTCGTTGGCACACACACATACATATGCACTCGTGCACAGTCATATACATGTAATCACATACTCACATATACGCACTCACGCACACTCACATATACATATGTGCTTGCATACAGTCATATACATGTACTCATACACTCACATACACACACATATGCACACTTGCACACATGCACTCACACACACCCTCATATGCACATGCACTCGCGTACAGTCACATACATGCACTTGCGAACACTGACATACATTCACTCATGGACATTGCAGACAACTGGGTACACACACACACACACACACACACACACACACACACACACACACACACACACACACACACAAGTGAGCTCACGTGAGCACACTCACTTTCTCTTTTTATGATGTCCCTTTTCTCTGGCACAGCTTTATTTATTTTTAAAAAATCTGAGCCAGGAGCTAGGGGCACAGTTCATAACTTTATTTAAAGTGTGGGGGATGCTCTCCCCTCAATGGCCTATGGTTCAGATGCCCTTGTCTCCTGGGAATAAAACATTTAACTATTCTCACAGCTAACAAAGACAGGGTGAGACCCTAGTTAACCTAAGTTATTGCCTCGGGTAGTAAAACCAACTCAAAGGGAGTAGCTATTTTGATTAAAAAATCATTTAAGGAGAGGGTTGTAGACTATTGTGCAAATACTATTGGTAGATGGTGTTATTTTGGCTGCATTAATTCTGTAACCTATAATCCCACACTTTTTCTAAATATATATGCCCCTGCATAAACGAACAAGACTTTATTGTTCAGATCTACAAGTTATTGTCAAAATTCCCAGATCATGATTATATAGTAGGCGGTGACTGGAACATTGTTAGTGACTCCCTAAATGATAGAGTCAACAAAAATAACAAACAAAATAAGCATGCTTTAATCACCTTAGATGAACTAACACTAGAATTCACCTTAGTTGACCCTGCTCTCTCAAACAACCAATTCAGTAATGCTGACAGATTTACATTTTACTCACCATGCTATAAGGCATGGTCAAGGAGTGACTTCTTTCTGATCTCAGAATCCCACTTAAATGAGAAAACTATTTACACAAACAGTCTGAGATTTCTATCAGATCATTCTAAAATAACTCTGAAGCTTTTCCTCTTAAACAATACTCCTAAACAAAACACCTACTATTCCTGGTCCCTAAACCCAAATCTTCTTGAAAAGGAAGAAGTGGTTAATGAAATCAGCAATATACTGGATGATCTTAATACCGATTTATTAAATTCAGACATCGCTCTGGACATTCTGTAGGCAGCCACAAAGGTTAAAATCCGGGGGCTGATGATCCAAAAAGCCTCGAATTTTAAAAAACTTGCTAGAGAGAAAGAGACCAAAATTAAATAGAAAATCCAAGAAATTGAAAAATCGCTCCAAGAAAATTTCCACCCTGAACTTGAAGCCCAACTCATCAACCAACAGAAAGACTTATATCATTTGCATGCCCGAAACCTCTCATTCAGAGAAATGAAACTCCTAGCCAACTACTCCAAAGAGACTCAACAACCCACCAGGTTATTATCTAGACTCACAAAAGCTCAACAAGACCCACCTATGATTTCACAAATTAAACATAATAATAAACTAATCACAAATAATCAAGATATAGTACGTATCTTTGAAAATATATATGATAGACTATATGGACCACAGAAGAAAATAGATCCATAGTCTCATAACTCCTTCTTTAATGCTATTACATTCCCAAAAATTGGAAAGAAACAGTTTGAAAATCTTGAATCCCCTCTAAAAACTGAAGAAATTATGGAAGCAATAAAGAATCTCAAAAGTAACAAAGCACCAGGTCCTGGCGGGTTTACTTCAAATTTTTATAAAAAGTTTGCCTTGAAACTTGTCCTTATCCTTCTTAAAGTCTTTGATAATATTTGTAAACATGACTTTGCTGATTTATATCTTAACAACTCCAAAAGCATCTTTATTCATAAACACAATACTGACAAATCAAATCCATCAAATTATAGGCCTATTTCACTTATTAATGTAGATGTCAAAATTCTGGCTACGACTCTAGCCAATAGAATTAAACAAGTCATCCATTCAATTATATCCCCACAGCAATCAGGATTCATGAGGGAAGACAAACTTGGGAAAATACACTTAACTAAGAAGCGGTTATACAATTTACTGCAAAACACAAACTTTCCCTATACCTTATGGCATTAGACACCACAAAGGCTTTCGACAGAGTAAACCATGAATTTTTATTCTTAACTCTACAGCAATTTAACTTTCCAGACAGTTTCATAAATATAATTAAAATCTTATATAACTCTTCATATACTATGCTAATAATCAATAAGCTACAATCATCAAAAATAAAACTAAATAAAAGCACTAAACAGGGCTGCCCCCTCTCACCATACCTCTTTAACATATATATTGAGCCCCTATTCTTACACAATGCAAAAAAACCTTTCATCATATACCCAACATTCTGGGAAATAGTCTTGCATTTTCAGCATTTGCAGACAACCTCATTATATATTTCCAGCTTCCCAATACTGATCTTACTAAAGTCCAAAATACAATTGAAATCTTCTCGAAAACTTCCAACTATGAAATTAACCCCTCAAAATCTTTTATTTTTCCAATTAACCCAAACAGCCATAAAGAAGCTCTGTTTCTCATATCCAAATAAAGCTGAACAATACTCTAAAATATGGGTCTATATTAGAAGCCCGAAGACGCATTCTTTCAAATGCGTCTTGGTCGAACTTAAAAGGCTGAAAATGCAAAATATCGAAGTGGCTGTTAAGCAAATTCTTTCCCTGGGAAAGAATTCGCTTGGCCGCTTTGGTACTTTGCCATTTTCGGCACTGTAGTGCAGTCTCGGATTTGGTATATTTAAGTAGGGTGGGTGTGGCAGGTGCGGCCCCCCACATCGGGGGTGTGAAGCCTCCCACTTAATGTAATGTTTGAAATTGTTTTTTTATTTATTTTTTTTCTGTTGGAACAGCGATTTTTTTTCCAAGGGAAAAAAATTGCTGTTCTGACATTTCGACATTGTAAGCTTTCGCTTACATAGGGTTGATTAATCCCTGTTCGCTTTTTTAAGCATTCGGTGATCTGACATAGACCCTAAAATATCTAGGGGTAGTATCTGACCATAATCATAAAAACTCCCTACAAAATAACCTCCTTAGAATATGGTCGTCCATAGAAAATGATTTAACCAGATGGAAATACTTGAATTTCCCCTTCTTACCTAAAATAGCAATACTAAATATGAATGTTCTACCCAGTATACTGTTCCAGTTAATTCAACAGACAATATCATCCCACTAAACTTTTTCAAAAAAATGAACAGAACCTTAACTAAATTTATATGGTTCCTTAAAAATCCTAGAATCTCCTTATCAAGATTAATGCCGCCAAAAAAAAGGGAGGACTGGGGATACCCGATTTCAGATTGTATTATGACATAATCTGTGCCAGTAGAATCATACTAATTGCAGACCATAATTCAAATGAAATAACTCACTTTCCTCAATGGATCGGTCTCTGTCAGGCTCATGTGAAAAGTTGTAAAATAAACCCCAAAGCATTATCCTTCATAAATAAATCTTTATTAAAAGACATTAAATTACATAACCTAATTAAGCATAAGATTAATATATTTCAAAAACTCTTCGCCTCATTAAGTCTGTCAAATGTGCTCATTCTCTTGCAGCCCATTCACCTGAACCTAAATCTAAAATTGGGTAACAACATGCTAAACCTAGATCAATTCCCTCAAATTAAAACCTTAACTGTATGAGATTTCTTTCAGCTTAAGGACAACTCCCTTAATGATATCAGAATAAAACTTAATTTAAATAGCAAATACACAATAATCTTGAAACAAATCAAAGCATTGATTTCTACTTTAAGATGTTTAAATAAGTTACAAGAAGAAATAAACTTGGCCACTTCATTCCTGAGATGTCTAAAAATCAAAAAGAAGATGCTTTCAATCACTTACAAACTAGTCTCTACAGCTAGATACCAATCATCTATTACATTTGCACAATATTGTTGAGACAAAAACCCTGACCTGACAGATGCTCATCTCTCCCAAGCAATTAATCACACAAACAGTTTTGCCCCTTTTAAGAAACTATTATATACCCAGTTAATGATTAATAATAATGCTCACTATACTCCAGAACATTTAAACTCTTTTTTTCCTAACACTTCACCCTTCTGCCCTTTTTGTCCCACAGCTAAAGCTGGCCTCTTACACATTCTATTGTACAGTAAATATGCTCAGAATCTATGGAATTCCCTAAGGATCAAACTTCAAAGAATGGGCTATGGCAAATCCACTCTCTCCTGGAAAATTGCTATACTTCATATATGCCATGAGGACATAACCTCTACTGATCTCAGAATACAAATTGCTCTCTTCGTGTTAATCAGACTCTATATTGCACAGAACTGGTTAGATCAATCTAAACTAGATTGGGGCAACTTTAAGAACATGGCATCTAATTATATTTCATCTCATAAACTAACCACTAACAATGTGAATAAGTGCCTGAAATACCGCAGGTTCTGGAGTATTACCCTTGACTGCATCTTAACATAGCAAACAATGTTTTTCTATATTCATTTTCCTTTAGTAGTATTGCCACACTCTCCTCCTCATCAGAGTCTTACTCCGCTGTGTTCTCTAATGGTTACATGTATATAAGATGCATACAAAGATGAGAACTATCACGTCTTGTTAAATGTAATTAGAATCCTGTCATTATATTGTAACACTATTTGTAAACAGTTGTATATAGAAGTTGGGATTTTTTTGTGTGTTTTTTTAATTTTTTTATTTCTCTGTTGGTTTTTCCTGTATTCTATAACACTATATACTTATCTAATACATTCTGACTATGTAAAAAAAGCTACATTGTACATCAACAATGTTAATATAGGTTCATAGATTAGTACTAAGCTAACTGCCCTTGCGAGCCATTTTAAGCCTAGCCAATTATCCCTTGTGAGACTCAAACCCTGCACCTTGTGCTTGCAAGGGAAACACCTTAACCATTAGGCCATCCTCCCAATTGTGTTATTTCTCATATGTCTGTTCATCTCGTTCTGCTGTCCATCTATGTCATGCTTCATATTGAGAAAATGAACTTTAAAGATACTGGTTTACTTTCAATGTATTATCATCTGTTACTGTGTACTGTATTTTACAATTTGCTTTATGTAACAACAAAAAAATAAAGACAAAGATTTGAAAAAGAAAACTATTCTCACAGCTCCCTTATCCCTATTTTACAATAACATTCTATCTGACATATTCTGATGACATCAGCCTTACAAAAGTGCAGCCCTTCCCCTCAGCATCAGATTTCTCATGTGGTGCTTTCAAATAATAAATTGCTCAATATATTGTGTAGGGTCTATATCAGAATATTGACATTTCAAAATGTCGAAGCACCTTTATTCGACATGAAAATGTCGAATGCTGACTTTGTCGAATGGCCAAAACACCGATTTCCTTCCAAAGGAAAGAAATCGGAAGGCCAGCAGACAACACAACATAAAAACCTAATGCATTTAAATGGGGGTTTCACCCCCTCACACCCTCCTAACTAAATATTCTAACTCCAAGACCGCACTACAGACAAGGAAAGGGCAGGTGTGACAGAACGGCCAACTGATTTCTTTCCCTTGGAAAGAAATCAATGTTTTGGCTGTTCGACAAACTCAGCATTTGACATTTTCATGTCGAATAAAGGTACTTCGACATTTTCAAGTGTCGATAATCTGATATAGACCTGATTGTGCAACCTAGATAGGTCAGAGGTTCAGTACCCACCAGAGAAGAAGTGTGTGTGAGACTATGCACCACTTGGTGGTGTAGCCACTTCCCCTCCGATAAACGCATGTAACTGTTCTCACAGCTCCCTTATCCCTATTTTTACATTAACATCCTCTCTGACACACATTTATGAGGTCATCCTGACAAACATACAATCTCTCACCTCAAAGTTGATGTTCTCCTGTGGTGCCTGCGAGTAGTAGATTGCTCTCTAGACTGTGAACCTCGATAAGTATGAGGTTCGGTACCCAGAATGGAAGATGTGTGTATGACTGTGTGTGTGTCACTTGGTGGTGTTTCCACTTTTCCTAAGATTAACACATTTAACTGATCTAACATCTCCCTTATTACTATTTTTTATAGTAGCATCCTTTCTAACACACACTGATGAGGTCATCCTGACAAAATGAAATCTCCCCTGAGAGCTAGATTTCTCCTGTGGCACTTGAGAGTATCACAGTGCTCTCTAGACTGTGCAAGCTATATAGGTAGGAGGCTTGATACCTGTTATAGAAAACCTGTGTGTGTATGTGTGTGTGTGTGTGTGTGTGTGTGTGTGTGTGTGTGTGTGTGTGTGTGTGTGTGTGTGTGTGTGTGTGTGTGTGTGTGTGTGTGTAAAATGCCTGTTGCTGTCTCTATTCCCCTTGCAGATGATGCATTTAAATATTATAAACAGCTTTTATGGATACATCCTACATGAAACGCACTGAGGTCATTCTGACAAAAGTGCAATCTCTCCCTGAGGATTCAGACTTCTCCTGTGATGCTTGCGAGTATTGCAGTACTCTCTACATTGTGTAAACTAGATAGGTAAGAGGTTCAATATCGAACATGGTAGAAGTGTGTGTGTGTGTGTGTGTGTGTGTGTGTGTGTGTGTGTGTGTGTGTGTGTGTGTGTGTGTGTGTGTGGTCATTCACCCTGTACTCTGGATATATTTTAGAAAGTTATAGTTGACTAGTCCATCCTCTAAGTTCACCTTTCAGATCTCCAACTTCATTGCTACACAAGGGTGTAGCAATGTAATGATTACAATTTTCTATCCATTACGTAGAGGGAACTCTGCATCTTTAGACAATACTGTAGCTACAAATGTGTACATTAATGCTTAAAATAACAGTATCATAGGTTTAAAGATATCCATTTAATGTTTTTGGAGAAGAAGTGATGCAAACATTTGTTAAGTAGGGAGGGATAAACATTACCATTCTTCAAATGGCAGTTTTTTTGTCTGGCATCAGTAAGAGCATATGATAGCAACATTATATTGTCTGCCTACATTCCTGGTTCAAAACACTCATGAGATTATTATTTTGCCAGTGAGCTGAAGCTATTTGAATGGCAGAGGTCTACTGTGGTGCCTGAATGTCTGACACTGTTCTCAATAATGTGTAAATAGACAGGTAAGATTTTTGACTAAACCAGTGCTTAATTCAGCAAGTGTGACTGCCGGTGGAGTCATGACTGTTTTGCAGACATAGGTAGTGGCAACCTTTACAAGCCCTGATTGGATGCAGAACTACTGTTATCATATATATCTCTTTGGCAATACACTTCTGATGTCATCCCTTCATAGATGCTATATGTCTCAGTTATATTCAGTATTCTCCTGTGGTGCTGGCTGCCGATAATATACCGTATAAAATTTGTAAATGGATAGCTTGGTGGTTTGATTCTATCACTGCATCAATAGTGTGACAGTTATTACTGTCGTTTACCATTGTCCTCCTCACAACCACCTTTATGTATCTTTCTAATTAGGGGAGAGAATTACACTGAAAGATCATGACCCTAGCAAATCCTGGTATCCCCAGGGAAATAAACATCTTGTCAACACAATTAGTACATACAGCTAAGATAACTGCAGTATGTTACATTTGGAGTGTGCATTCTCCTGTTTTGGGTGACTTTGACAGTGCGCTTAGTACATTGTGTGACTACATATGTAGGATACTGAGGTCTGACTGTAGGTGTGTCCTTCACCCTGGCACTGTGTCCGCTGTTCTGCAAAAACATATATGATGTGTACCTGTACAGTATTACTGTGTACTTCTAACACGTTTTAGCATAAACATCCCACTCAGAAACAGTTGTGATCTTATCCATGCTGTGCACTGTTTCAGTTTGTACCTCAACATGGTCATGTGGAACTTGCAATTCAGACAATGATGTTTAGCTTGTGATCTTGGTTAATTACTTGAAATACTGTCTCAGTGTTACTGTGACTGTACATGTCATTAACACTGTTGACTTTGTAGACATATAGATGTTGACCCTCTTACTAATAGTTATGAAAATGTGTCACATTACAATGCTTTTATTCAGAGAAATGATGACATTTGCTTCCATGCTACTTACATAACATATGAAGAATGTGTTATCCACTGTCATGTGGGAATGACACAACATTCTGTATGTTGTTGCCTTAGTACAGCAATCACATGCACTCATATCTCTTGCAGAAAGAACATGATGTAATGCCTTCACATAACCACATATGTCACACTGCCATAACATTTTTACCATGGTGCATTCATCTTGTAAAATATCATGTATTGCCTACTGTCAGATGCTCATGTATTCAATATCCACATTCATGCTGGGCCTTATACTGTAATGCATGACTGACATGTACCATGGTTATAATGTGTCCATTTAAATTGTGACAGATCTCCACAATCCCTTTCATTTCAGAGGTTGTTTGCCACACATACAGACAATGCAATAATTTAGCATGGGTGGATTTTCATATGAGTTGTTATACTTCAATTGTGGTGTTTGTGGTTCATCCAGATTTTATTAGTCAGTAGAGCTGTACTGCTTGCTGTTCAATTCCTGAGAGGAGTAACATTATATGAATGTATTGATTTTGCATAAACACCATTGTATTTAGTTATTGTTATCCATTTTTATGTTGGACAATGATATGTCCTTACAGGTTGTGATTGCATGGCATTGAAATGTTTATTTAGGGCATGCTGTGCTATGAATGTTCCTGTGGCACATGCATTGTGTATTGGCATTTCTAGCATACCTACACAGCTAAACTGGTGTAAGAGCTTCCTTGTCAAAGAATCGGTCATTTTGTAATCTCAGAGTGGTGTGGACAGTAACATGCACAGCTCATTTCCAGCATTCTGACTAAATCTGATTGTTCATGTTATATCCATACCTTCTGTGTTGACGCACATTCATTTCAGTTATTTTTGACAGTCTGTACTGCTATATGATGTTGCACATGCAGTAAATCCAGGGGTCTGGAAAGCACCTTCCATGACAGGCAGGGGTTTGAATCTGGTAATGTCTGTCAGATTACAGTGGCTTACTCACACTCACATTTTTCATACCAGGCTGGTTGCCAGTACACCTTATATAGTATGATAGTACTGTAAACCCTTCAAGGGTGTTCTTCCTTATGTGACTGATATGCATATGTCTGTGGTGCCCATGATTACTATGAATTTCTCTAAAGCCTGTTTGGGCATGTGTTCTAAAAGTACAAGGTGAAATGTTTCTTATGTTATTCCTTGCTCATATACATTACCTATTCACACGATATGCCCCGTATTGCATGTCATCCTCCGGACATTTATTTTATTTTATTTATTTTATTTTACATTTGTTAGCCAGGGGTGTCTGACTGAGCCGAAAAGGCCCTTTTTCAACAGAGGCCCGGGGAGAAAAGCTCCACAAAGAAAAATTACAGACACATTTAGTTATTTAGACATGATCAGTATACACACAAATTACAGGAGACATGTTTTACAGTGATATGCGGCACATAAACAGTTACAGTGGAGAGAACAAACAAAAAAAATATTAATTTTAAAAATAAAGGTAATTAATAGATTTGTGGTGTACAGCTGAAATTTGGAGCATAGGTAGAATACATACATAGTACACAGGTACAGTACATGCATTGTAGATTAGCCAGTGTTTGTGAGTAAGATTGAAAACTATTATCAAGTGCTCTAGATTTTGTATGTATGTATGTGTTATCCGCTTTCACTAGCCTGGCAATCATGGCACTGCCAACTTTCCTTGAGATGTTGCCTGATGAGGTCTTTGAAGGAGGCTTTGGATGATGTGTTTTGAATGCTTGTAGGGACAGAGTTCCATTTTTTAGCCACTGAACTACTATATATATCTCCAAAGCTATTGTAGCTGTTGGTGACTTCTAGTAGTAGTTTGCTTGATGATTTAAGAGGCCTTTTGGCTGAGTGATGTTATACTAGGTTTTTGAGGCCAGGACACTTATTGGGGAGGCAGAGCTGATTGTAGGTTAGGAGGTTGGGCAGTTCAAGCCAGTGGAGCTGTCTCAAAGCAGTACAGTGATGAGTTCTATATGAGCAATTTGCAGCAAAGCGGGCAATTCTGTTATAGCAGGCTTCCATTTTGCTTAGTTCAGTTTTGTTGAGATTAGTCAGAATGGGAGATGCATAGAGTAGGGTGGATAAAAGTTGGGAGCAAGCAATGGCTGATCTTGTGTTGTTGGTAAGAAATGGTTTGATACGGTAGAGCGACCCCAGTTTGGCATGTACTTTTTTAATAGTTAAGTTGAGATGACTATCAAATTTTAGGTGGGAGTCTATGGTTATTCCCAGTAGCTTAGCCTGTGCCACTGAAGCAATTGGAGTAGCATTAGTGGAGTAGATAGTGAATTGACTGTTGGTGTTTTTGTTAGAACTGGTTATAATCATAAGCTGAGTTTTCTTTGGATTGAGGATAAGTTGGGCTTTGGTAAAGTAGTTTTCAACATCAGAGAATGCTAGTTGAGTTGTTTGCAGGAGGGTGGGAATGTTTTGTGCAGCACAGATTAAGGTAGTGTCATCTGCATACTGAATTATAGATGCATGCTGTGTGGAGGTATGGAGGTCATTTGTGAAGACTGTGAATAGTAGTGGTCCTAAGATAGAACCCTGTGGGACTCCTATAGTTATGGGCAGCTGAGGAGAGAGAATTTTCCCATTTCACAACTTGGTACCTGTCAGTTAAGTAGCTTTGGAACCAGGTAAGAGTGGAATTTGATAAATGATATTGGTTTAGTTTGTTTAGCATGATTTGGTGTGAGACTGTGTCAAATGCTTTGGACATATCCAAAAAAAGAGTTGACACTTGTAGGCCTTCATTTTTGAGACGGTTTACTGTGTCTGTGAAGCAGAGGAGGGCTGTAGTGGTACTATGGGCATGTCTGAAACCATGCTGAGTAGGTGACAGGATGTTGCTGTCTAGGAGATAGTTTAGCATCTGGGTATGGATGCATTTTTCTAGGATTTTGGCCAGGGGGGAGAGTAAAGCAATGGGTCTGTAGTTATTAAGTTCAGTGGAGGTCCCGCCTTTATGTATGGGTGTAACATGAGATATTTTCCAGAGTTTGGGAACATAGTTTTCAACAACTGATCTGTTTATGAGAGTGGAGACTGGGATAGCAATAGCATCTGCTGTGAGTTTCAAGAAATAGCTGGGGAGTAGGTCGGCTGCTGTTGATGAGGTTTTTAGTTTGGAGAGCATGCTTTTGATTGAAGTGGTGGAAACTGTTTTGAGGGTAAAGCTTGTATTAGTATTATTTGTGTTGGGGGGGATAGTGAGGAAGGAACTGTCCTGTGATACTAAGGATAGAATTGAGTTCACGAAGTGGGAGATGAATTGTGTTTCGATGGGAACTTTAGTGTCAGGGGTGGTTGGTTTGGGGGTAGCCTTTTGGGTGGATTTTAGTAGCTGGTTTACATTTTTCCAAAATTGTTGCGGGTAGTGTTGTTATTTAGTTTGTAATGTTGTGTAGTAGGATTTTTTGTCCAGCCTAATGCATTTTTTGCACGGTTGTGCAGTTCTTGGTACTTAGTTAGGCTTTGTGTTTCTTTGTTTTTTTGATAGTAAAGCCAGGCAGTGTCTCTGGACTTGAGGATTTGTTTGGTTTCTTTACTGAGCTAGGAGTTTGTAGAGGTTCTAACCTTGATTTTGCATAATGAAGCAACAGTGTCTAGGTGTTGTAGAAATGTTTTGTTGAAATATGCTACAATCTGGTCAAGTGGGGAGGGTTTTTAGGGGGGGTCCAGTCACAGTTACAGAGTAAAGTGTTGAGGACCTCAGGAGAGAATTTTTTTGTGTTTCTAGTGGTTATATAGTTAGTGGTTTTGCATATGCTTGCTCTACTATGTATAAAGTATATTATGTTGTGGTCACTTAAGGTGTTTGGGAGACTGCCTGTGTGAGGGTACAATGTGGGGTTGTTAGTTAGGACCCAGTCAAGGATGAATTCCCTTTTAGATTTTTTATCACATCTAGTTGGAATTTGGACTAGCTGCTGGTAGCCATGAAGATTTATTAGATTACTTGGTGGTTCTGATATACAGGTGAACCAATCTAGGTTGAAGTCCCCCAGAAAAAGGGTTTCTTGTGAGTATGTGGAAGGACACCAGGATAAGAAGTCTTCAAGGCTAGCAGGTGTATTACCAGGTGGAATATAGATCACAATTGTGGTGATGACCTTTTTAGGGTGAAGTTGAAGTTGTGAGATAAGTATGTCCCAATTACTGGGAGAGGGGTAGGAGTTTGGTAATTGACGGACAGTTAACTTTGACTTGTACAGTAAGGCAGTTCCACCCCCTTCACGAAGTGGTCTGTCTTGTCTAATGATATTGTAGCCGGTAGGGAGAACTTCTGAGTTAGCTATGTTTTTATTTAGCCAGGTTTCTGTTAAAGCAACTATGTCTGGGGAGTAGTGTGCTATTGTGGCCTGGAGTTCAGTTATTTTATTTTTGATACTTCTAATATTAATATTTATCATTAAAAGATGGTTGGTTTTGCTGCTGTTGTTGATTTGCCCAGGGATGAAGAAAGTGAGGATGTTATGTTCTGACATTTGTGTTGGAGCAGTTTGAGTTGGACATGTATTTAATACTGCCATTGTTTCCATCACAATATATACAAAGATAGCTACACATCCTTCTTTAGAAAACAGAAACAATATCAAACAATGCTCAGAACTTATCTTAAATGGAACCACCCATGTTGACCCAATAGGCAATGCTAATATGTTAGGAAATAAGTTTAGTGAAAACTTCTTCCTTGAAATTGCCATCCAAACTCCGCATATCCCAGAATCGCTTACAATGCCTATAATCACCCGATAAACTGGATGAACTGAAAACAAGCTCAAATTAAGTGCAAAAAAAAAGTGCAGTGTCATTTTATTTGGTAAACTAACCTCAACATGTATTTTAGACAATACTCCACTACCAAATGAAAATGCAGTCAGTGATCTGACTACTTGGGTTGATGACTTCTTCTTTGGTCATCATGTGGCAACTGTAGTGAGAAAATGCTTTCACTTTGCATAACCAATTGCCGCTGGTATATTGTCCAGATCTTAAGATGCCATTGTGCCCTTATATTCGTCACTTCCTAGACTAATTATAGGTTACAGTGTCTCCTTTATGATGTACCTCACTCAATATAAACAACTGGAAAAGCTCCAGATGTTCCTAACTAAAGATTGTGGTATCTTATAAACTCTTCAGAAGGGTGGCTTGTGTAGTTCCTATGGTAGCATTAGAGATTCCATTGTCCTTAATCTTCTATATCTCCACAAGTCTAGTAGCTTAGTAAACACCAGAACCAAGGATGTAAATGGGTAATTAGGCAGTGTGATACATTACCATCCTTCAGAACAGAACCTGGATGATCAGACAGGTACCCTCAAAATTAACCCTGTACTAACTAACCTAGCCCTCCTTCAGAAAGGTGGTATAGCCTAAGGGTGGGATTGGCCAAGCCATTAATGGTTATGAGACTAAATTGCCTTCACACATCTATGAATTACACACATACACACACACGTGCACACACACACACACACACACACACACACACACACACGCACACACACACACACACACACACACACACACACACACACACACACACACACACACACACACACACACACACACACACACACACACACACACACACACACACACACACACACACCAGATGCAGCCCTTTGTTTGGCTCTCCATAAAGTTATTTGATTACTCAAGAGTTGTCTTTTCTATGGAAGTCCCTACAGGTCTATGGTATTTAAAGCTCGTGTTCTAAATTTTTTCTATATTCTATACCAATGGAACACACAGTCATCAATGGCCTTGATTTTTCTCCTTTCCATATGCGAAGAGTACCCATCAGCGATACCTACTATAGCCCCCATTAGTCCTTCCTGGGATATCTACATTTCTCCTTCATAGTCTTATTATTTCCACCTTATTTGTTGTTGATGGGGCAATTTGGATAAGAAACCCATCAGAACAACTCCCACAAATTTTAGAATTGCTAGATAGGTTCAGTAGATGTTTGAATTTGCAAATTAATTATCATATGATAGCTATATTTCCTTTGAAGGCACCTTGCACTAGGCAAATGGATTACATGTTACATTTAGGAGGTACCATACCATTTCTAGATGGACTGGCCCACAAGCTTCAATATTGAAAAGATCTCCATTTCTCCTTTTTGGCCAAACTGAATGTGGTTCTTATAGTCTGTCTACCCCACATTTTTATTTCTAGTGAGGCATCTACCTCACCTGTGTAAGACTTCATTTCTGATTAAGGTCCAGGCTGTAATATCTAATTTCATTTCATAGGAATTTCAAGTAAAATGTTATTTGCTTCATTGCAGTCTGGGAGGTTTGGCCCTACAGGATTTTCAACTTTACACTATTATAAACTCTTTTTGACAGACAGTTCAAGCTCATTCTACTCCCTAACATATCTGGCTTCTGCCAGATCTAAACAATATACTCATCCAACAAATCAGTACCCTCTTGGAAGGCAGAAACTATGTCTGCAATCCTGACTACCTTGATATTTTCCCCATGAAAGTGATTTATTGGCAGCAAAACACCTGCACTCAGGGGCAGAATATGATACTCAAACAGCAAGTCAACTTTTATTACATACACTCCCTCACTCCAGTGGATTTCTCTGTGCTTTGTGTATTAGTAGGAATTTCTAGCTTTGTCAGACTATGGCTTTCACACTTTGAGGTTGCCTATGCTTCACTGTGCTAGCATGTCTTTCTTCCGTGTTTAGAAAGAAAAGGCACACAGTGAGACAGGAGGCCATTTTGGTTTGCACCAGTTGTAGCTTTTACACACGTGGTATTTTTTTCCCATCCAAACTGAGGGAGTGTGCACTAGCTGTAAATGATGCATGGTGAAGGAGCTCACAGCTTAATGCAGCTTATCTGCATATGATCCGGATATATTATATGAGCAGGTCCTTTTGGATAAAGGTGGTCAATTCAGCATTATAGGCATTGTGAGCTGCCCTTCTGATGTGATAACATAGACGTTTGCCTCTTTATTCATAATACTGAGTGAATTGCAATTTCACTTGATAGAAGGGAATGTCTTGAAGTACTGACTGACATTGTTCTTGACACTTTTTAGTTTTTGGAAAACATATGATATACTTAAACATATGTTTCATAAACACAAACTGGGGGGATATATAACATACCAAAAGTATCATGCCAAATATGAAGTCTGGAATGTCTTCTACTGGATGCAACATTCAACGCATTCTTTGGTTACATTCTAGTGGTCTGTAATATACACACAAGTGATTTTTTTTTTTGCTGTCAAGTAAATGTGCATTTATACTGTTTTACTGTAACTATTATTTAGACTGTTTACTATTTTTTCTAGTTTGTTCATACAACTATTTGTTAATCAGTTAAATATTTTTAAATATTTTACCTGTTTTACTGCTTAAATAAAAAAGGAAAATATATTAATATCAGTCCATTTCAATATAATGATCATCAGATCTCCCCATTAGTTTTAACACTAAACTTGGTGACTAAGTATTAGCACAGCCAGTCTGGACCTGGAGATGATGACTTTAGGGGACATCTTGAGGTTGTCAGAAGAATGCTGGAAATGGCAATCCTGTTTTCTGCTAACATATATAACCACATTAAGCAGTGGGCACAGTTAGAGGCCCCTGCCAACAGGCCTGAGAACATGGATACACAAACAGCTGGCATCACTGAAAGGCTTAAAGGAGAACATTTGTACTGTGGGTTTCCACCTATGTCTAATAAACATTTTGCAGCCCAGTGGCACCATGAAATAAGTCTATCTATAGTGCCCATAGAGAAGCCCAGTAGGTCAGGACAGTCATTTAGATCTCCAAGAGGTTATGTGTGTATCAACTATGAATGCTGTATTGTTATCACATAATTCTGCATTTATAGCCATTCTAGTCACTTCTACTCATTACTTATAGACTTGCTTGACATACTGCTTCAAATTTACTCTTCAACAAATCATCCCTTCCTGTCTGCTCTCCTTTATCACCTCTGTACTCATTTCACTAATTTCTTACTCTACCCTCCCGCTAAATGTTACTGTCTTCATTCATACTCACCCTCTGTGTATTTGTTCATCTAGTTTTACCATTATCATAGATGTTATGCTCCTGTGTATTCCAAAGCCTTTTCTAAATACCACCTAAAATGCATATAATGGGTCATATTATATCTTTCTTAATATAATGTCTATGTTAATTACTCTGCTCCACTCCCATTCTTCCCACTGCCTTGTTATGGTTCCATCTCTTGACAACACTTCTTCCTTTTCTTTCAGCTGTTCCCATTAGGGGTCACCACAGTACATCTCTTGACAACACTAAGAATTAGAATTCTTCCCTATGACTCCCACACACACTATAAGAAAACACTACTACTACTACTACTACTATTACTACTACTACTGCTACTACTACTGCTACTACTACTACTACTGCTGCTGCTACTATTACTACTACTGCTACTACTGCTACTACTACTGCTACTACTACTACTACTACTACTACTACTACCACCACTACCACCACCACTACCACTGCCACCACCACTGCTACCACCACCACCACTGCCACCACCACTGCTGCTGCCACCACCACCACCACCACCACCACCACCACTGCCACCACCACCACCACCACCACCACCACCACCACCACCACCACCACTGCCACCACCACTGCCACCACCACCACCACTGCCACCACCACCACTGCCACCACTGCCACCACCACTGCCACCACCACCACTGCCACCACCACTGCTGCCACTGCCACCACCACTGCTACTACACCACTGCTACTACCACCACCACTGCCACTGCTACTCACTACCACTGCCACCACCACTGCCACTGCTACTACTATTACTACTATTACTACTGCTACTACTGCTACTACTACTGCTACTACTACTACTGCTACTGCTACTACTGCTACTACTGCTAATGCTACTGCTGCTACTACTACTACTACTACTACTACTACTACTACTGCTACTACTACTACTACTGCTACTGCTACTACTACTACTACTGCTACTACTACTACTACTACTACTAATACTGCTACTGCTACTACTACTACTGCTACCCCTCTTTCTTCCATATGCAATACTACATCATGACTCCTACATTTTGTTGACTGCAGATTACTACCCCAAAAATGGGCAGGATAGTGGTCCTCTCACAGCAAGAGATTATCTGGTCTGATTCCTTGCTGGGGTACATTTTGTGTGGAGTCTGCATGCCCTCCCTGTGTTCGAGTGAGTTTTCTCCAGGTGCCTCAGTTTCTTCCCATACTCCAAGGACATGCAGTAGGTGAATTTGACACTCTAAACTGGCCATAGGTGTGTGTGTGTGTGTGTGTGTGTGTGTGTGTGTGTGTGTGTGTGTGTGTGTGTGCGCGTGTGATTTTATGGGGACTCTGCATGTGTGGTATTGAAGAGCAATTGTGGCAGGGCTAACCACCTAACAGTGTGGTGGTTAGCTGTAGATGAGTGTCACTGACATCCCAACCCAATGTGGAAAAATGGGAAAAAGGGATTGTGGGTGGATGGATGGCACAGTAGCATACCTCTCAACTGTACAGATTTTTGCAGAATGCCAATATTTTTGCCTCATATTTTTGGTGTGTTTCTCACTAAATTGTGCTTTTCTGGTAAATCATTGGTAAATGATTGAAGGTTGAAGTCATTAAATAATGACAGACATTTCAGTTTTAACCTTCATACCCTTTAGAAAATTCATGCTAATGCAAAACTCTTTATTCTATTATCTTTTGAAGTTTGAATGAGCAATATTTAAAAGTGTCCCTATTTTTGGTCCTTTGTCCCCCCATTATTTATGGCTTTGTCAAGATTTCTTGCTGTTAGAGGTTATAGTCACCATTAGACTCTACCTTTTATATGTTCTTAGAGACTAAATTGGTCTGAAAGACAATGTCATCTTTGTAAGCAAGGTGTCTTCACTTAACATGTGCACAGTAATATATTTCACTATACTGTGCATTGCACCTCTGTACACAGAAAGGCCAAAAAATGCTGTTCCTTAATTAATTCTTTGATAACCTGCTTAATCTAGTTCAGTGTCACAGAATAAGACAGAGTCTAACCAAGCATGCACTGAGTGCCAGGCAGAGGCGGGTCTATGTTAAAACACGAACATTCAAAATTTCAAGTGTTCTAATATCGAATCCTATGAATCGACAATTTAAAACATCGAACATACAGAACAGCGAATTTTTTCCTAAGGAAAAAATTTGCTGTTCCAAAACACATACACACAACACAAGCACACCAAACAGCAATCCACACACATACACCTAAACTCTTACACCTAATCCTACACTAAACTATACATACACCACTAACTATCCACTTACCTTAACCCAAACCCTAACCCTAAGGTCCGTCACTATCGCACAGTCACCTCACCCGCACCCTAACTCACCTACCCCACCCTAACCCTCACGCCCACACAATCGCACACTTACCTGACCTGCGCCCTAACCCTAACTCATCCTAACCCTCACGTCCACACAATCGCACACTTACCTGAACCTGATCCGTAACTTTCCACCACAGTGCTGAAAATACCAAAGCAACAGAAACGGACAACCAAATTCTTTCCCTATGAAAAAATTTGGTTTTATGTTTCTTCGATGTTTTCAACTTTCGCTGAAAACGGGTCGATATTAGAACTACTACAGTCACCTCACCCGCGCCCTAACCCTAACTCACCTACCCTGCCCTAACCCTCACGTCCACACAATCACACACTTACCTGACCCACGCCCTAACCCTAACTCACCCTAACCCTCACGTCCACACAATCGCACACTTACCTGAACCCAATCCGTAACTTTCCACCACAGTGCTGAAAATACCGAAGCAACAGAAATGGACAACCAAATTCTTTCCCTATGAAAAAATTTGGTTTTATGTTTCTTCGATAACTGGTCGATGTTAGAACACTCGAAATTTTGAACGTTCATTGTTCTAATATAGACCCGCAGAGGCACTAGTCCTATACAGGTTGACAGTCCATTGCAGGACATATACATACTCACTCATATCTACAGACAATCTGGCAGATTTCCATTTCACTAAAGGATTGTCTTTGGGATGTGGGAAGAAAGTGGAACACTCAGCAAAAACTCCTGTGGAGTATGGAAAAAGGGTACTCCAGCCAAAACCCAAACTAGACAGCAAAGGGCTGTGATGCTGAGTCACAGTCACATTCCTAATTACTTTTCAAAATGTTTTTACATTTGTGTATTTTCATGTTTAAGGAATGTTAATCATTTTTTTTACCTAGCTGTATAACTTTCTATGGTTTAATGCTGTGGGTCATTTCTGCCAGACCTCTTCTGCAGAAGAGCCTGGATAGTTGAATGTCTTCATTGCCAAAATAAATACTTGTTGTGCTGGGTGTCTGTGGTGACTGCAGTTTCTTGCCAAGGCTTCTCAAGGTGAAGTGC
Source organism: Protopterus annectens (assembly GCF_019279795.1). Lineage (NCBI taxonomy): Eukaryota > Metazoa > Chordata > Ceratodontiformes > Protopteridae > Protopterus > Protopterus annectens. The sequence goes on along the minus strand of NC_056733.1, from coordinate 591,987,817 downwards.
GTACTACTGTTGGCAAGGATAATGAGTTAAACATCCCTACGTGAGTGACATGAGCCATGGAAATTTACAGTACATGAGCAACATGTAAATCACTCTGAAGCCGTATGCCATACCTCATACATTACCCTTTCCTAAACCATCTTCCATCCATTAAATATGACATATTTTGTCATGGTTAATACAGTACTATAAGGCTGCGTCTGCATACTAGCATCTTGACTAGTTTAAAGACATGACATCGTTCTGTTCCCCTTTATTTAACACTATATATTACAAATACCATTATCACTGACGATAACACCAACATGTTTTCTGTACTATAAGCTTCCCCAATGTAGTCTCCAATTTTATTCTCTTATCTGTACATTTTTCTTCTTTTTGGACACATCCTGATAATGGTATACAGCGGAAAATAGCTTGAGCAAACTTTTTTTTTAATATTATTTTTTTCAAACGTGTTTAATACTACAGCATCTCACACAGTCAATGTCAAACTGGCATTCCTACTTGCCATATCTAGTTGACATTATACCTTTACAAAGAATAGGGGGGGGGTTGTGGCTGAAGTTAGCACAGAAATATCAAAACTAATTGCATGAAGCTGCAATAAAGTAAGTGTGCTCTTCTTAAAATAACACCATCATGTGAAGTTGTACTTATATTTACCAACTCCAACATTCCTATGTCTTGGAAAAGATGATATATGCAAAGATACAGCAATTTTACAATTCTGCATTTCCTGTAATTGCACTTAAAAACACATGATGTAAATAAAGTGTGGATCTATTGTACCTAGTGACTGCACCATAAAACTACAGTAGCCTAAGTATTACTATAAATGGTGTGGTCACTAGGTACAGCAGATCCTTACTTTACTTACATCATGTGTCATCACAAGAGGGACTTACGGGTCAGAGTAAAATGAGAGAGTGCTCCATCTTTAATAACATGATACAACGAAAAAAAATGCATTCTGCACCAGAAGGAATAAATTACAACAGTAACTATATCACATTTCTATAAGATTCTTGCATCAGAATAAATGCTACATTTTTCCTTACTAGGTGATATACATGTATAAGTAGCCACATACTTTTAAATAACTGATACATTATACACATTTTATGTGATTATATGATGACAGTAAAAATTGCATAGCTTAAAAAATTCTAGTGCCTTTTCAGATTACAATTACCTGCATGTATAAGTATTATTCAGCTTAAGAGAATTTGTTAATTTGGGCCTAAATGGATTTCCTTACTCAGTCATATTAGGAGGCCCAGATCAGCAGATCAGATGAAGGCCTGCTGATGGACTGACCCACAGGAGCTTGAACAACTCTAGCAAAGATTTTAGTAGCTGTTAAATTACCTCGTGTGAACACTACTAAATGCTGAGCCCTCTTATTATTCTGATCATACTGAAGCTGAAAAAAATGTGAGTTTTCTTTGCGTTTTTCACATAGTTATTAAATAAAAATGGATTGGTTATTGCTGAAAAGGCAGGACAGTAAATGCCCTTCACACAAGTGTTTTAAAATTCTGAATAGGTTATGAGGCCTATGAATTTTTCTGAAGCTGAAAATGTATAAAGTAACTCCCTCAGGGTATGGCAC